>NC_063062.1:31797716-32005216 GCF_018812025.1 Megalobrama amblycephala | reverse complement strand
AAAAAAAAAAAAAGAGCGAGAGAAATTAATAAATGTATAGGCATAGGTATCGGTATCGGCGAGTATTAGAAAAATAGTATCGGTACTCGTACTTGGTCCTTAAAAAATGGTATCGGTGCATCCCTAATTATAAAGAACATTTATTTTATATAGAAATCTTTAGAATAGAAACATTTCCTAACATTTCTTTACTGTCACTTTTGATCAATTTGATGCATACTTGCTGAATAATTTTATTTATTTATTACCAAAGTAAAAGTAGGCCTATCGGTATATTTCCAACAAAAAACTGAGCCCAAACTTTTAAACGGTAGTGTATAATGAATCATGATATTCAACCCAGTAAACCATTAAGCAGCACTTTGATTTATTTATGTAGTGGTGCATGCTGTGAAAAAAAAAAAAAAAAAAAAAGTCCAGAACTGCATAAATCAAAACACACAGTACAGTGGGGTTCAAGAGTAAGGCCGAATTTAAACCGACGTTTAATAATGTAGCTCTGTGGTTTTAGAAGGGAAAAAAAAAAAAAAAAAAAAAAAAAAAAAAAAAAAAAAAAAATATATATATATATATATATATATATATATATATATATATATATATATATATATATATATATATATATAATGGCTAAATTTCTTATAGATTGAAGAAATATTATTTTTAGTCACTAATCAAAACAAATGTGTGACTATGAAATTCATTATTTTTTTATAAGTACACTTACAATACTGTTGTTATGCTGATAAAATAATAATTTGCAATTTGAATATGTTGTATCTAAATTAGGAAAAAAAAGCTAAATGACTGCATTTTGATGTAAGTGCATTAACCTGCTTTCTGTCGGCTGATTGAAGTGCGCATGTGTGATACATGACAGAAACGCATCCTTAGTGCAGATTTAAACGCATCCAGGCAGAGCGAGCGCTTTTGAAGGAAAGGAAGAAGGAAATATTGCAAACGCAAACTCTTTCGAGACCCAGAAAATTGTAAAAATGTGTTCTCATCTCTTGTACAGCAGAAGTAGAAGTAGTTCAGTCTAAACGCTGCATCTGTAACTGCATGAGAGAATAATATATGAGCCGTAAGTTTCTCGCTGACATTTTGCAAGCTTTATTTAACATCACAACTGACATAACGCATACAATACTCTGAGTCAGATACACAAATTATTATTTTTGACGTCACTACAGGGGAAATAACCCGATTTATTAATAAAGTCGTGTAAACGCGGTTTACTTGCGTTGTCAGTTTGCTGGTTTGCATGTAAATGGGGAAAACTGTTTTTTTCGATAAGCTGATATTTGTTGTCAGCTTACTGGTGAGCATGTAAATGTGCTCATTGTGTATTTTGTGTGTATTTGGTGAAAAATTAAATGGTACTCAACCCCTTATAAATTGTCAGTCATACAAATGCATTTATAAAAGCTACAGTCAGAGTCTTACTCTATAGTAACCACCAGGCATAAATAACCTCCCACTGTTATTCATTTTCTCAAGCAAATAAATGATTCCAGTCCCCCATTTCCAATTGTTCTGATCCACGTAAGAAAAAAAAACATTTATCTCATTGCGTCTCAGAGGAGAAGCTGCCGGCCTGTCCCTGCCTTTTCCTCATCTCCTCCCTGTGTTTGTCCCTCTCTCGTAGGAGATGATTGAGTTGTGGCTCTTTGCAGGCTGAAAAAAGCCATTAGCGCTGCCAGCCGACTGTGAAATGGGCCGACTGTCAGAGGCTTTCCAAGATGGCTGATTTTTGTTTTGTGTGTGTGTGTTTGAGCTGACGCGGCAGCTGTTGACTCGCATCACCTGATGTCGGCTGCTGTTTGATTGACGGGGTCGGGCGGACGACGCACTTTCAGTCCAGTGCTTCCCATGTCTCGTTCGCAGTGAATGACAGCTAGCCAATACAGTCTCTGGGTTCGGAGGAATCTAAAGCTGTTTTAGTTCATAGCAGCACCACACTGTTCCATCAACAACTTTCTCTACTTATAAGTCGCCATGGAAACTATTTTATTGATCTGAAGTGGAGCGTATATAAATTGGCTGAAGATAAAAACAGAAAAATGAAATGGCAGCAAAACGTATAACAAAAGCAGAGTTTTTGAACGTAATAATTTACTAGGATGTTTTGGGTGGATGCTAGTATTACTTCTGCCTCTTACTGTTCCAACTCTGATTGCTTTAAATAGTAACAGCGCATTTCTTCTCAACAAGCTGCATTATTTGAAGTGATTTTAATCATGTAACACAAATTGTCCACTCTTAAGAAAATAATGGTGTAAAAAAAAAATGTTATGCCAAAAAGGTTCTTAAATGATTGCATTATACTTTCATGTTTAATGTTTTTTTTTTTTTTTTTTTGTAGTGAAAAATGTTTACAAGCTGTTTATTTCATAAAATTTAATTCAAACTAAATCCATAAAATGATCCCGTAATTGGAACCCCTAAAAGTTCTATATATGAATGACTTGAAAAAATCTTTTAAGGTTCTATACAAGTCACAGACTAATGTTTAGTGCAAACCCATAAACCTATTATGAGATTATGAGAAATAGTAATATCGATGCTTGCCTTGGCAAACACCACTAAAATGTGGGTGTTTCCTGGCCACAGCTGATGATGACTTCTGCCGCAGTCAAGGACTAGATGTATTCTGAGTCTCGAAAAGTAGCCCCTGGCGTTTAAGGAGATTTTCCTCTTTAGCCGCATTTGTAACCTTGAATCGAAGACGGTACATCAGCGAGACTCGCTCGTGTTCGGTCTCACCTTGTGTTCTCACCTCTCACTGCCTCTGGGGATTTACCACTGTTATTAATGAGGAGGTTTCATTGTGCTTCAGCAACATTCTGGCCTCTGGAGTTTAATTAGAGAGAGTGATTTGTTTTGGTGGTGTAATGCAGTGAAATGGGCATCTCGTCTGTGTCTCTGTCTTTCACCGCAGTGGAAACCTCAGAGAAATCTGCGAATATGCTGGGGCTTGATCTTTGAGGATTAAACAGAATTGTCGTTTGTACTCCCAAATAGGTGCATCCCTTTCAAAAGCATCTTAAAACAATATTTTACCACCCAAAAAAAATTGTCAGCATTTACTCACTCTCATGTCATTTCAAACTTATATGACATGAGTGTTTTCTATTCAATGGAAACATATAGTAATCAGGGAAAGCCAAGCTCTAAAAGAACTTGGTATAAGTAGTCCATGTAACTCACCATGGCACTATATTAGTCTTCAAAGCAATATGATAGCGTTGTCTGAGGAACAGCCGAAAATTTAAGTTGTTACAATGTTCATTTGATAATGTTCAACTCTTCCATTGTATTCAAATCTCATAATCACATACACATTTCAAATAACTAGCTTGGATGACCATACGCATACTGCTTAAGTCCACTTGCGGCAAATGAGTAACACCTGACGCGATGTATCGTAAACTTAGACGCCTCTTGTGGTTCAAACAAAAATGGCTGGGCAAGAAGCTCAAGCTCCTCTTCTCTTATATCGAAATCCTGACATTTTTCTTTAAATAAATTCTCATTTTAGACTTCTAATTCGTGATGGGTGGCACCCTAGATTATGTTTAAAAACATAATCTAGGGCACCTTTAAATATGGATATTTTTCTTGCAAAAACCCATTGTTTCGCTTCAGAAGGCCATTATTAACCCACTAGAGTCGTATGGATTACTTTTATGGTGGATGGATGACATTTTTTTGGCTTTAAAATGCACCCTCTTTACAACCATTATAAAGCTTGGGGATAGCAAGGAATTTTTTTTTTTTTAATATCTCTGATTTTGTTTGTTTGAAAGAAGAAAGTCATACACCCAGGATGGCTTGAGGGTGAGTAAATCATGGGATAATTTTCATTTTTGGGCGAACTAACCCTTTA
Source organism: Megalobrama amblycephala (assembly GCF_018812025.1). NCBI lineage: Eukaryota > Metazoa > Chordata > Actinopteri > Cypriniformes > Xenocyprididae > Megalobrama > Megalobrama amblycephala. The sequence goes on along the minus strand of NC_063062.1, from coordinate 32,001,327 downwards.
ATGAAACTAAAAAACCATTGGATCTCACTTGTCTCATCAATTTGTGTTGAAGCCAAAGTGTTTGAAAAGTGAAGAAATGTATGAAAAAGAGCAGCGTGAGCATTCTTCAAAACTTTTCACAAAAGTCCATGAGACTAGTTAATCTTCAAAACACAAATTAAGATATTTTAATGAAATCTGAAAGATTTCTGTTCCTCCACTGTAAGTTTATTTCACCAAAAACGTTGACTCTTCAAAAAGTTAATAAATGCATAAAAGAAATCCATATTTAATGATTAATTTGGATTTAATCCACGTTGCCACTGGTTTATATGATGAACAGATTTAATTTAGGCTTTTATTCAAATATAAGCATTGAACAACGCACATATATAGAGCACATCAAATATGGTAAAGTGGTCATGTTTCTTCAGAAGACTAATATGGATTTCTTTTACAGTGTTTTTATGAACTTTATGTGGACGGGACTTTAAATGGAGGACAAATCTCAGGTTTCAATAAAAAATATCTTCATTTGTGCTACGAAGATGAACAGATTTTTTTGTTGTTTTTGTTTTTTTTGTTTGTTTGTTTGTTTTGTTGTCTGTCCTCCCTTGATCATTTGTTTCCTCAAACGAAATTAAGATGAGGAGGTATATATGACTGCAGTAATTACATCTGCGAGTGAAAGAGTTTTCAGAGCTGTTCTGTTTGACTGAGAGCAGAGCTTATGTTTGACCATTAGCTCTTCACTTTCAAGCACTGGCTTGATTCATTTCAGCCGAGGTTAACTCCTAATGGGCAGTCAGCAGACGTTTTCCAGTATTTTGTTTGGGTTTGTTTAGTTGCTGACCGTTTCACTCTTTAGCCTTAATAGTCCTGAATGATACAAATACAAGGTAGTGCTGAGATAAACAGCTCTTTAGTAGGGAGGATTGTGCTACATCAACAGCAGCTCTGCTCCACAGAAACATCAGCAGTGTTCAGCTCTCTGAAGGTTACAGTAGTTCATTTGATGCTAGTGTTTCTGAAAACGGACGCGGATGCGGGCAGATTCCATCCTAGCCAAAGCATCTAGTGGATACAACTGGAGATAAAAACAGAAAGAAGATGGGGAAATCATTTTTAGAGAGATAATACTGCATTTAATGTGTAATAGCCATAAATCTTTGATGTAGGTCTGGGACAGAGCAGAGGAACTGGGCTTTAAACTATGAAGTTGAAAGCAGCTGGCCTCAATCCTTTTGTGTCGTTCCTCTTTATAGCATTTTTTTTTTTCTCCCACTTTGTCTCTTTCTTACCGACTATAATACGCTTCTTTTCCAGCCTTTGTTGGATCATCTGAGAGCTTTTTGATCATGTCGTGAGCCTGCAGTTTGCCTTCACAAGTCAACCGCTTAGTCAAATTTATGCACAGTTGTTTAATATAAAATGGAAAATCAGGGATTACATGGGCGCACAAATGAGTCATTCCACATGCCGTCCTGCTTTTTGGCTTTTGAAAGCTTTGTTATATTCTTTTCATCAATCACTCTTTTTTTTTTTTGTGTCTGACCCAAATAAATTAAATGTTGTTTTCAATGGAATTGTTTATCCAACAATGAAAATTCATGTGTTCATCATCAATCATCATCATCGTTGCAAACTTGTATGCTGTTATTTTGTCAATGGAGCATAAACAGAACTTTTTGAAGAATCTTCTCGCAGTTCTTTTCCCATACAATGAATTTTATACTTCATTCAAACCTTGCATTGTGCATCAAGCAATTTTTGCAGATTGTGTGAGACTCAAATTCTGTTACTCACACAAAGCTCCCGATTAAGTGCAAAGACGTACTTTTGCACACAAATTGTATGAAGTGCTTTAATGGTGCTTTTGGGTTGATGGCATTGTGGGTAGATGAATAAGTACATGTTTGAAAATCTGCTACATATGCCAAAATGTGCAGAAGAAAAGAGCAGTTTTTATCCGTGATCTCGTTCTTGATTCATTTGTTCAAAATGCCAAAAAGTGAAGTCTCACCCAATCAAAAAGATTAAAAAAAAGCCAGATAACTTTTCTTTTTTTCTTTCAGAAATAACTGGATGACACTTGCTGAAATTTAGTGTGCATAGTGTGGTCAACAATGTAGAGTAGTATTCTTTGCAACATTTATTGTTGTCTATATCAAAAAAGGTACACATTACATGTACTTCCTATAGTAATAACAGTAAATGATGCATAATTACAAGTAACTAACCCTAAACCTAAAACCAACCTTCTCTATAGTAAGTACATGTAGTTTATTAATATTACTTAGTACTTATTTGAATAAGTACAATGTAAAAAAAAAAATTTGTATACATATATTTATATGTATTTTTTTAATATGCACTATATGCTCTATATATGCCATTATAATATGTAGTAAAACTATCTTTACATCTATAATTATACTGTTGGTCCTTCTCTTGTACCTTAATACCCACACTTAAACCAACCCATACAAAACCTGTCCTTAACCTTACCCATATAGCAGAAAAAGTGTTTTGCAATAAATGAACACAATAAGTACAATAAGTAACCATTGTATAATGTCTGATGTTTTACATAGAGTTCTGTAAAATGTATATTTCCCATTTCCTGGTTGGTAGTTTTATGTGTGTAGTTGTAGAGGCAGAATGCTGCACTTCTCTGCCTCACTGCCTCGCTCTTCACATGATATCAATGCGATAGCTCGTTTATTGCAGTCGAGCATCAGCATGCAGCCCTACCGACGCTGTCAGGACTTATTTTCTGCTTTTTCTTCTGCAGCTGTAAAATAAATAATGTAATTGCTGAATCACCCACACAGTTTTTTAGCATAGCAGATTGTGTTGTGAACTTTCCGGGTTCAATACAAGTTAAGCTTTTATCGGCAGCATCTGTGACATGCTGTCGATTGCCACAGAAAATATTTTTGATGCACTTGTAAAAACGAGCAGAAATCATTTACAGTAATGCACTTACAATGGAAACCTATGGGACAATGCATAAAATGCTTATTTGAATACATAACCGCATATTGTAGATGTGCTTGCATGAGGCAACTGTGATTACCTCTTCTGTTCAAACAGACTTCTGTCATTACATTTAAAGGGGACGTATTATGCCCCTTTTCACAAGATGTAATATAAGTCTCTGGTGTCCCCAGAATGTGTCTGTAAAGTTTCAGCTCAAAATACCCCACAGTTTATTATACCTTGTCAACTTTGCCCCTATTTGGGTGTGAGCAAAAACACACTTTTTGTGTGTGTGTCCCTTTAAATGCAAATGAGCTGCTGCTCCCGGCCCCCTTTCTAGAAGAGGGCGGAGCTTTAACATTTCTTGCTTTGGTTGCTCAACAAAAACAACAAAGCTGGACAATCTCACGCAGTCAAAATGAGGATTGTCAGTAATGGTGTTCAGTTACGTTGTTCAAACCGGAGTCGACACTGATGGAGAGACTCAGGAAGAAGATACAACTTTTAGAATGCATCTGGAGATTTCTGAATGGTTAGTAGATATATCCAATAGCATGTGCCGTCATGTTAATCTTGCAAATCCAGTGTTGAATTGACCCTTGTTTGTGAAGCAGTCCGGCGTAAAATGACGACATGACAACAACACTCTAATACTACAACTCTTCCTCTTCTCTAAAGCAGCCCAGCATGGCCTCACCCCAATTTTGGGGTTTATGATGTCACCAACCCGGGAAGAAGCTCGTTGTAGTCCCTACCAGCCATTTGTTGTGATTTCTGTAAAAGAAAATATCTCCCTTTGCATTGAACTTTGAGCATCGTAACTTTGCAGATGTTTTTTATGCTCTAACAGCAACATTACACACTAACTAAAGTTAAAAAGTGAAATCATAATCAAGGACCCCTTTAAAACCAGTAAACACTATAACCTTATGCGCAAGGATGCTGTAAAGGAAGTTATGTTCTGTGATGATCAACAGCGTGTTGTTTTGAACCCGTAACGTACACCTACAGGTCTCAATGGCAAGAGCAGGTATTTAGACTTAGTGCAGAGTTTGATAATGTGGGTGTGGTGGTTGAATGACTTGTTTGAGTAAGACTGTGTTTAATCATTCAGGTGAATGTGAATAAGATGCCGTTTTCAACTATGTAAGGACTTTTTGTCGATATGGGAAGATTTTTTGCATGTGCGAGTTTGTGTGGTGTGGAGAGGCTTCAAACAACAACTGTGTTCTCTGCTATTTCCAGTTCTTTCCTCCAAACCCTCTCATTTTCCAAAACACTGGCCTTTTCTTTCTCTCCTGTCCGCCTTTCCTCGGCTCTCTGGTTTCAGGCTGATTTGGCCTCGGGCCTGTTTTGTGGTAAAGGCTAAATGAGCAGTTTGTGGACGGTCACAATCCTCTTCTATTGTGAATAGACTTCTGGTCATTAAACGATTCAATCTCTCTCTCTCTGTCGTTCAGGCTCAGAGGTCGGATTGGCCTCCCAGCTGTCCTGAAATCAGCTCTGTAATAACTCTCCTGCATATGGCACACAATCCCATGCTGGCCTGTCTGATGGCATCTGAGCTCCTCAGCTGTCGCTCGTTTGCTCACACACTCCCTTTCCAGTTTCATTTATACATTAGCTCTTGTTTAGTGCAAATTGATTTCCTTAAAGGCACAGTTCTCCCAAAAATCAATTGTAATTAATCGAAATAAGATGGAAAGATATCTTGCATCAAAAAATTCAGGACCTTCTGGACTGAAACCCTTTGTTTGGACTATCAATTTGATTTATTTCATAAGTGATTTTACTAACGTTCTTCATTTGATGTGATTATACAATAACATATAGGTTAATCGTTTTGAAAAATATTAAATGAATTTAAAAAATCTAAACTAAAACTGTAAAATAATAAAATCTAAGTGTAGTTTCCCATGTGTCACTGTGTCCTAACTACATGCTATGAGATGACGTGACGTGCGATAAAAGGTATCTTTTCCATGTTAATGTGAGTTTTTGTCCTAACCATCCACAATGATTCTGTTTTAGTTTTTTTTTTTTTTCTATTTTTCTGCAGCTGGAACAACACCACAAATTATGGCAATTGTAATCATAAGTACTGTTTATGTGCTTTATTTATTGTTAAAACTGTCTAATGTCCATTTGAATATCATTTTGGTCTCAGCTTTGCAGAGAAGTGAACTGAAAGTAGCCATGGATAATTCAAACTCATTGTGAACAAACAAGTGTATTATATGATTGTTTCAGTCACTCAGGATGTACTTTAAATGTTTAAATTGTGTAATATTTTTGAATTTGATCATGTACTCTATTTCATTGCGATTTCCGTGCTCTTCCCAGGAGAGCCCGCCCTTACGCTCGTCTGATTGTTTGTGGTTTTTGATTGATTTTGACGCATCTTGTAGTTGTGTCGCGTCTGGTGTGGACAGACAAACTGCTTGTCACTAGAATCCAAACTACTTCTTCCTCTGCTCTGCAGCTCCTTTTTCTCTGCTCTAGAGTTTGGGTCACTTTAACGTGTTTGGGAGCGCAACATGAACCAATCATCTTCCCAAACTTTTGATGAGAAGAGCTTATCAAAAAAAACGATTAGAATTAAGCATTCCCTGTGGTTTTCCATCAAAATACAAGTTTGATGGTTTTAGGGCTGGAACAACTATTCGATAAAATCGATAATAATCGATAATGAAAATCATCGACAACAATTCTCATTATCGATTAGTTGGCTCTGCCCACCGTGCACGCAAGACTTCCACCAGTCGCGTCAAATTACAGCACTGAATAACACATTTCTATGGACCAAAATGCATCTAAAAATAGTGGCGGAAACAGTGAGCTGCTGTGGGAGAGGTATGTGATCAAAGCTGAATGAGCACCGACGCGCGCACCCGCGTCAGACAGTCAGAACGTGGGAGAGGGGGAGACTATCAATATTCAGCGCAAAAATATTCATTTTGCTGAAATATCTGTTTAAAGTTTTTTACAAGTTTTTGATAGATTCCTAAAATATGTGTTCTCTCTTTATTATGACAGGTAGTGTAATAAATGACTGTATGTTTTCATAGCATTCAATTGGCACCTTTGTTTGAAGTACATTGGGCAGGATGTGCAATATTGTGTTTCTTTGTCAATAAAATAAAAATAAATTTTTTTTTGGATTTTTATCCGATTAATCGATTAATCGAAAAGATAATCGGCCAACTAATCGATTATCAAAATAATCGTTAGTTGCAGCCCTAGATGGTTTAACATTTAAAAATGAAGAAATTAAGACAGTTATTCAAATTGTGGAACCCTACAAACAAGCACTGTTAAAGGATTAGTTCACCCTTGCTGGTTAATATGAAAAACTTGCAGGTTGAACCACTGTAGTCACGTTGACTATTTTAAAGATGTATTTACTACTTTTCTGGACCTTGAATTAATTGAATTAATTACGTTGCTTTCTATGGGGGATAAAAAAACTTGTTGGATTTCATCAAAAATATCTTAATTTGTGTTCCGAAGATGAACAAAGGTCTTACGGGTGTAGAATGACATGAGGGTGAGTAATTAATGACAGAAATTTCATTTTTGGGTGAACTAACCCTTTAACCCTTTTTTTTTTTTTTTTTTTTTTTTTTCACATTATAAATCGCAATTGCAATTTTTATTAGAAAAATTGCAATTTGATTTTTTTTTTTTTTTTTTTTAACCCCAAATCGTGCACCCCTACATTTTAATTAAATGTTCAGTGTCAGTTTTTCTGCACCCCGATCTGTCATTGTTCAGAGAAATATGTAGTCCTGCCCAAAACTTGCAGCATTGGTTGAGCCAGTATTAATATATCGGATCACTCAAACAATCAGAGCAATGTTTGTAAGCAACACAGTGTTCACAATATCCAGGAATGTAAAACATGATATGATCAAGAATTACTCAGTACTCTTTAAAGAACGCGGTGAGACCTCCTGCTGCTGTTCGCTCTCTCTCTCTCTCTTCTGTGGACGGGACGGTCTGTGCACGCCAGATCTTTGTTCTGTCTCTTGGTACTGACCAGATGTCTGTTCAGATGCCACTTGCCCTATTTGTAAAATGCTCATTATAGAATGCAAAAGACCATGTGTTGATGAATTATTGAGCTGTGTTGTTATTTGCAGTCCCGAATTTGCAATTCTGTTTTGTTAGAGGGTGTTAGATGTTTTCTGTTTGCATTGTACCAGCTGCATGATATTAAACCCTCAGCCTTGCCAATAATTTGTGTGCTGTGTTTCTATGTTTTCAGTTGGGGAATTTGTGAGTGATGTCCTCCTGGTGCCAGAGAAGTGTAAATTCTTCCATAAGGAGCGTATGGACATGTGCGTGAGTCATCAACAGTGGCACAGTGTGGCCAAAGAGGTAAGACGTCATGTCCAGCACCACAGACATACGCCGCTAATTACATAATACATGTACTCTGCAATTATTGCGGGCTGACACGTTATTTGTAAAGATGGAAAGCAAAGCAACAGAGTTATAGGCAATATTGAATCTTTGTACACTGAAATCTAATATACAGCTTTTGGACCAATGAGATTTGACAGATAAGGTATATGTAAGATGCACAAGAAGTTGAATTGCTGAAAGTACAATTACAACCACCTCACTGAAATTGTCATTGGTCGATGGATGTTGTTGTGCCAACTTTTAACTTTTGGTCACAGTGAAAAAAACTAGGGCCCAGTGAAAGGATTTTTTGTTTTGCAAAAAAATTTCCATTCTAATTTTCTGAATTAGTTTTAATAATTAAATTTAATTTTAGTCATCAAAAAGCATGTGTAATTAATTGAAATCATGAAATTTATGGTCAAATTTATTATCATGCATTTAACAATTTATTAAAGGTTAACAAAAATTTCATGTTTAGGGCCTTATGAAATCACTTTTTTATTTATTCCTAAATTCTTTGATATTTTACTCAAATTTAGTTTTATTTTTTCCCAATTTCATTTTTTTCCTTTTTAATTTTTCTGGATTTTATTTTAATGGTTTAAAGGTTGATAATCAAAAAACATGTCTAATCAATTGAATTCATAAAAATGGGCTAACAATTTAATAATTGCTCCCCTCATTCACACAGAGACACGCAGAACATGCAGATTTCATATTTAAATAGCAGACTTTTTGCTTTTTTATATTCACAAACACTAGTCCATATCACAATTTGATTATTTGTTCAGCCCTGCTTTTGAATTATTCATCCGAAATTTGCCAAATTCTGTAACATTCTGCATTATACTGTAAATTCCATTTTCATGACTGGATTCCACAATTCCATCCATGTTTTCCACTTTTCTGAAATCAAAGGGCTCTACAGAACAGTTTTTTACAGAACTTTTGCAAACCACTGCAATTTCCCTCTACATCCATGCAATGCTCAATGAAATTGATGGATGTTCAATTGTAGACTCGAGTGCGTTACGTTTTTATTCTCTCTCTCACAGTCTTTCCTGCTGCATGCTTGAGTCCTCACATTTCACCCTGATAAGTGGATAAGCCGTACTGCTGTAATACTGCTAATCTCTAGACCGCTACCACCTCACACACACACACACACACAAAAACACACACACACACTATCACACACCTGCGCTGCTCACCATATGTGCTGTTGAACTGTTCGTTTTATACTTGCTCAAATCTCATGAATGCTGCTCTGCTTCTTTTCTCTCTCTTTTTCCCTGCTGTCTGTGCTCTCTTTTCTAATTTCTCATGCATTTTCAGTTTGTGGAACTGGCAACCGCATTCATTTGCGGGCTTGAATTCCTCAAGTTGTCATTCTTTGTGGGTACAGGTTAAAAAGGGTCTCTCCTACTATCCTGAGGTTGTGTTTGGTTCACGAGATGGATGTTTTTGATGATGTGTCATGTAGTTAATGTTAAAAACACATCAATGGAGAATCTTTGCACAATAGAAATTTTGAGACATGCATACACTATTGATACATTTTGGGTTCAATAAGATTTTTCAATATTTTGAAGTCTCATATGCTCACCAAGCCTTCATTTATTTCATGAAAAATACAGTAAAATCAATAATATTGTGAAATAGTATTAAAATGTAAAAAAAAAAAAAAAAAAAAAAAAAAAAAAGATTTCTATTTGAATATTATTTTTTTCAGCATCATTACTCCAGTCTTCAGTGTCACATGATCCTTCAGAAATCATTCTAACAAGCTGATTTGTTGCTCAAGAAGAATTTCTTATTTTCAGTTTTCTTATTCTTATTATATGGAAACTGTGATATAGTTTTTCTCAGGATTCTTTGATGAATAGAAATTTCACAGCTTTTATTTGAAATAGATTTTTTGTTGTTGTTGTAACAAGTCTTTAATAGAACATTTGACAAATTTAATGCATCCTGGATGAATAATAGAATTAATTTTTAGAAGAATTTATTAAAATTAAAAAAAATTCTTACTGACCCCAGACTTTTAAACGCCAGTACATCATTCTTCCTGGAAATTCAACATAAAAATATACATTTATTTTATATTTAATAGTCATGTGGTAAATGTCTATTTTTGGATAATCTTGAGAATTAAGTACTTAATTTTTTTAAGTATTTCATCTCATTTTCTTTTTTTCTTTTTAACTTAGATTTATTTTGATGTGTGAAACCGAAAGATCAGATTCAAGGTTCAAAATTTATAATATACTATTTCCAACTCTAAATACTGATTAAATGAGTTGGCTTCAATGTTGCAAAAATAGCTGATGCTCACCAGTGATCGAACATCAGTTGAATTGTTGCATATTCTGTTTTTTTTTTTTCTGTTTTTTTCTTCTTCTTCTTCTTTGCATGATTCCTGATTGTTTGTCATTCTCACAGTCCTTATAAACAGTATAGTGACATCTCTAGCAGGTGGTGCATTTCTACCATCATACCTACTAAGTCCTTGTGAAAACTCTATCAATGTTTTGGCATCTCACAGCTGTCAACATGAGTTTTTGACCTTCTTCACGAATGATTTTGGATGCAGAATGCTGTAAACTTGTACAAAACAGGGTTGAGCATGTAGAAGAGGACACAACCAAATTTAGCTGCAGTGTGTACGTGGTCACAGTGCATGTTCTGTTCGTACTGTAAATCACCCCGAGCTGCCGTCATTCATTCTCAGCGTGTACATACTGAAAGCATCTCCGTGCGCTGACTCCACTGATCCCGGGACAGACATTTAAGAGGTCTGCTGAATTTCTTCGGGCTGTTCTTACACAGCAGACAGGCCTTTCAAACCACATTTGCTCTAATTGAATCGGATTTCTTTACTCTCTTTGTGTGTCTCTCTCTCTCTCTAGGCCTGTTCTAAGGGAAACATGGTCCTGCACAGCTACGGCATGCTGCTTCCCTGTGGCATTGATAAGTTCCACGGCACTGAATACGTCTGCTGCCCGTCTACTCGTCCTGAGGAGCCCGTACCTCCTGTTTCTCCCTCAAAAGAGATTGATGATGAGGATGAAGATGAGGATGAGGAAGTGGAGGAGCCTGTCGTTGAGGATGAGGATGATGAAGTAGTAGAGGAGAGGTAATGTGGTGTTAGAAAGTTTCAGAAGACACCATGTATGTCCACTGAGTTTGGTTTCTTAGTCCAATGTTAGTTTGTGGTTTCTGAGTTAAAGAATATTCATTTACCTTTTATTTACCACAATTTACCTTACACTATCAACAAGAAGACAATATAATAATTTTGTTCATATAAAATAAATATTTTTTATGCTTTTCAAGGCTGCATTTATTTAAACAAAATACAGTAAAAAGAGTAATATTGTGAAATATTGTTACATTTCAAAATAGTTTTTTAAAAATATATATATATGAGCAATATCACACGAGTAGCTGTGCGAAATGGCTGTATATCAGCACGGCTGTGATTCGGCTGTAGGCACAAGGCCGCAGGTCGTGTGTCGTAGATAATCACAGCGTGCTGATATACAGCCATATTGCACGGCTACGAGTGTGATATTGCATTTATACAACAGTTCGACAACATGATTGTGTAAATAAATAAGAAACAACAACGGAGTGTCTTTAAAACCTTTTTTTGTGCAGAACTACTTCCTTCCACCACGGATTCAAATCTCAAGTTGACAGTTTAACAGCTGAGCCCAAGTCTCCTTTACTAATTCTAAAACATCACTTTAGAACTAGTAACGAAGGAATGTTGAGTCCCTCCATTGAAACGTATTGTATTTTGCACAGTATTATTGAGAGAAAGAGATCACCTGAGCGAGCATTACCTGTGTCTGATATAACATTAATTATTCAGGTCAATATCCATAATATATCTATTATAAAAATCCGTTTGAATGTCTGCTGAGGAAAGCGATCTTTGTATTTGTCCTTTTTACAAGAGACAGCGGCAAGTCCCCAAAGCAATAAAAATATTGACAGCCAATCAGAACAGTCAATCAGAATCCACATAAGTTTAAAGAGCTTTGAGTATTTAACAGTCATAACTATGGGTGTGACGAGATCTCGCGAGATTAAAATGAGATTTCTTGTGTGTGTGTGTATATATATGTATGTATATATGTATGTATATATGTATGTATATATATATATATGTATGTATATATGTATGTATATATATATATATATATATGTATGTATGTATATATATGTATATATATGTATATATATATATATGTGTATATATATATATATATATATGTATATATATATATATATATATATATATATATATATATATATATATATATGTATATATATGTATATATGTATATATGTATATATATGTGTATATATATATATATGTATATATGTATATATATGTGTATATATATATATATATATATATATATATAATATGTATATATATGTGTGTATATATATATATATATACACATATATATACATATATACATATATACATATATACATATATATATATATATATATATATATATATATATATATATATATATACATATATATACATTTCTATAAACATTTTAGTATATGTTAACACTTGACAACCCTTGCTTCAAAACTGATTGCAATAATAAAGTAAAAATCATATTTTGTGAAACTTTTATTTTATATAATTTTTGTTTGGCTGTTTTTATTACTAGTGACGTTCGTTTCATCAACAGATCATCATTAAACAAAGCCTCAGGCATGGAAGTTCATCTTCAATTTAAGATTGGTGATTGCTAAACACTGGTTCATTCGCAAGACATCATTTTTGTATTTTCAATTATTTACTCTAAATTTCTGGACGAGGCACAGCTTCTCAAAGCGCCTCGGAGCAAACGCCCCTGGCACACTCATCAAAGGATGATGTATCAGTACGACTGTGAGCTGTCGTATCTTATCATTTGGGGTAGTAGCTGAAAAATTGTATGTGTGAGAGCATACGCTGTGTGTGCGTTTGTGTAGGATAAATTAGGTTGACCATCTGGATATTTTCGAGTGCCATGCCTTTGACCTCTGACAGCTGTTTGATTCACTTCCATAAATCATAAAACTTCCAACCTGTTCTCCTCCCCTCCCTCTGTTTCCTGTGTTCTCCTTCCCGCTCATCACACTGTGCTTATGTCAGTTCCGTTAGAAGCCTCCTCTTACTTTTTTTTCTAGAATTAGTCCGTTCTTTGTATTTGGATAGTTCCACATTTACCAGTTTTATTGTAGTATCATTGATACTAAATACTCATTGATACTATTATAGTTTTTGTTAATATTTTGATTTCCAAACTCACGTTTTGGACTTACGTTTTCAAGTGGTTTACAGCCTAAATTATGAAAAATATTGAAGCTGCTCGTAAATACAACTTTAATATAGTTATTTTTTAAAAAGGTATTTTGGCAGTAATACTATTTTAAATGACGAGTAGGATGTAGCTTGCTGCTACTGTCTATTTAAATAAAAATAAAAAAGGCAAAAAGACCAAAAAAGATTTAACATTCCCTCAAAATCTTGTTCATTGTCTTTTTATCTTGTTTTTAGTGAGCCTGTTGCCAACGAGCCGCCCACTCAGGAGGACACAGCTGAAGAAGAGGAGGAGCAGGATGAGGACGGAGATGAGGAAGACTACCACTACATCTACGAGGATGAAGAGGAGGACAGAGACAGTGAGGAAAAGGATGTGAAGAAAGAGAAAGCTGCTATCCCTCAGAGCCAGGATGATGACAAAACTCTGCAGGAAGTGGAAGGTCAATATCACACTGTTTCCTTCGTTTATTTCCTGACTACCACAAAGCGTCCAGCTACAGCAACTCATTTGATGCATATCTCTGGTCCTGTTCACTATAGAGGCTTACATTTATTGACCTATTTTTTATATCTGAATTTAAGTACACGTTTTATTGCTTGCATTGTCTATACATCCTATATAGCGCAACAGTCGGGTTCCAGAAGTAAAAAATCTCATTCTTTTTCTCCATAGAGAAATGAATTTTTTTTTTTAACAATAGTGTATAACAGAAAGATCGAGTCAAGATATATAATTCTGTTAAAGCCACACGTCAGTGTTCTAGAAGCAAAATTATGGTAAGGCTCAGAAGTGCCAACGAAGCAGGTAATCAAATGAATTTCCCCATGCTCTCAAACTTACATATTTGTATGTATCTGAATATTTTGCTGTGAAGTTCATTGATTTTATACTAAAGGGCTGTTCACACCAAGAACGATAACTATATCGACAGATGTAACTAAAGTTTTAATAATTATTCTAAATATTTGAGGAAAACAAGTCCACATTACAGCTATAACGAGAACGACACTGACGAACGATATCATTGTAATCACTTTACAGACAATTTTTTTTCCAGCTGATGAACAATAAAAACATTGACAGTCAATCAGAATCCACATAACTTAAAGAGCTTGAGTATTTAATAGTCATAACTATGGGTGTGAGTATAATGTGACGAGAAATCTCATCACATTTTAATCTCGCGAGATTAAAATGTGATGAGATTTCTCGTCGAGGTAAAAAGCTGTCTTGTGATATTGCCACGACGGAGCGTGAGGGAGAAATTAGGATACGTTTACATTACGCCTTTCACTGTCGTTTTGCTTTTCGTAAAAAATAAAAAACATTTAATTCAGTTGGATAACGGTCGCTTCAGTTCCATCCAGCTCATCCAACACGAGCAGCAGAGCCATACGCAGCCCAGCAGCAGGAATCAGAGTTCACTGATCACGTGATGAGATGACTGACAAGACCATGGCAGAGGATTCGTTGCACAACAGAGCCCAAGCATCTGATAAATGTCTTATCTTGTAGAATTCACACTCGGCACCGCCACTCCCTATTCACAGAGTACGTGCAATCATGAAAGCGAAAGTAAAACGCGAACGTGCATTCAAACGTGCGTTTCAATACCCCGCATTTTGAAAGCGGCTCCCTGATGCATTCAAATCTCTCCCAATTTGAAAGCTATCTTAGGCTGGGCTGTGTATTTGTAACCATCTCTTGGCTCTGTATGGTGTTTATTATTGAGGATTTCTTGAAAATACTGTGTTAAAATCTGGTGAACTCAATCTCATGTCTCGTCTCGTCTTGTGAGCTACCCGTCTCGTCACACCCCTAGTCATAACTGAAGTGAGCTTATAATGAACAGAACGTTATTGTCCGTTGGTATGGACTCTAATATTGTTATAATTTTCTATGGAGAAAGTAAATAGAAAAAAAAAATGTCCCTTCCCAAGGCCACTATAAAAGTGTGCAGTCGCTGTTGCGCTCTATAGTTGAAGGGCATTACTGATTGCTGCCCCTGGTGGCTGGAGGCTCTAACTGTGCCTCCCCTCCTGTGTTAGCTGTGTGTTCTCTGGAGGCGGAGACCGGCCCCTGCCGCGCCTCTATGCCTCGCTGGCACTTCGACATGCAGCAGAGGAAGTGTGTGCGCTTCATCTACGGAGGCTGTGCTGGCAACCGCAACAATTTCGACTCAGAGGAGTACTGCATGGCCGTGTGCAAACGTTTGAGTAAGTCACACTCGTCATCAAGGACTCCGCCCCCTTCTGCTCTGCCCTGCTCCTTCCCCTTGCTTTCTCTCACAATGCTAACACTAGCGTACCTAAACAGCCTGCTTTAAACTGGGTTTTAAATGCAACCTTGGAAAACGAATGGTTGAGACTTAAATTTCTGATTGGATGAGCCGCAGTCAAAGTCATTATAAATGCGCACTGTACGTTCTATATCAATGCGTTATTTGGCAGACAATTTGTGTTTCACATTTTAAATTACTTAGTATTTAATGAATAATAACAAAAATAAAAAATGTTAATAACATCATTAATAGTAGTAATAATAGTAATAACAACAACAGTAATAAATTGAATTATTGAAGATTATTTATTTTCATTTATTTTAATTCTAATTAATTGTACATAATTTAATTACTTATTAAATAATAATAATAATATTTATTATTATTATTATTAATATTAGTAGTAGTAGTAATTTCACATTGTAATCTTAAGCACATTCTTGTTGCATTTTATTAAAGCAAAACATCACCTGAGGTCATGTGTTAATGTTTTCAGTTAATGTGTTGTTATTGATTTAATCTATTCTAATTTGTTACTTTCCTGTTGTTTCTACTTGTGCCATTCCTGTTTGCTTGTGTCTTTGCATCTTTTTTTATTTCTTATCTGCTAATGTATTTGATTTGTGTAGGAGTAGAAACCATCATCCATGTGTTCTTGTGGCAACATGAACTGATGGGTTTAATATGATTTTTTTTTTTATCATGGTAACCTTCAAAGTATCTTTTGTCCTCTTATCAAGATAGATGCTGAAGACTGTTTGTTCGAATCAGTATGCGTATCTGATGTTGCCTTTTGTACACAGCCTTATGGGTAATCAAGTCTGTCTTGTCATCTGTATACTAAGGAAACCTGATTTTAACTCATATCTTGATCTTAGCGTGCAGAGTTGTGCTGTAACTCTTAAGATAAATGCTAAGGGGGAGCAGTTCTGTCAGAAGAGAGCAATTCAGAGGACAGGATGAAAGGAATGGGAAATGAAGGACTGTCTAGTTCTCTCAGAATCAGGGGAATTACAAAGCCATCTCCAGAGTCGTAGCTCTCTGTGGGAAGTTTATTCGTCTCTTTGGTCTGATCTTAGTGGTCTCCTTTTTGTCAGCTGTTCCTCCTTTGCTCCCTTTGGACCTGTCTGTTGGTCTGCCTATCTGTCTGTTTCTGGCTGCAAATGTGTTTAAAGAAATTGTCTCTATAGCTCTTTTCCAAAAGATAGCGAGTTACTTAAAGGCCCCGATAAACTCACAGCAAAGTGTTTTCATTCTTCGTTTAGGGGTAAAAAGAAGTTCGAAATACATGAGCAGCGATATACTGTTAGCGAACATCCTGACGCCACCCATGCCTCTGAGAGCAGTGTTTTGATGAATATATACATATGTGCTGCGTGCTTTCCTTTCGATAAAATAAACTTACAGAAGAGGGTGGAGCTTTAACAACTTGCGCTTCGGTTGCTCAACAACAACAAAGCTGGAGAATCTCACGCAGCCAAAATGAGGATTGTCAGTAATGATGTTCAGCCTTACATTGTTCAAACCAGAGTCGACACTGATGGAGAGACTCAGAAAGAAGTTACAACTTTTAGAATGAAACTGGAGATTTCTGAATGGTTTGTGGATAAATTTATGTAGTTGCCGTGGAGTTGATTCAATTCAACGACTAGCATGCGCCGTCATGTTAATCTTTTGTGCAAATTCAGCGTTGAATTGACCTTTGTTTGTGAAGCAGTCCGGCGTAAAATGACGGCATGACAACAACAACTCTTCCTCTTCTCTAAAGCAGCCCAACATGGCCTCACCCCCTTTGTAGCATGTTTTCAGGGGCAGGATTTATGTAAATTTTAGGGTTAGTGATGTCACTAACCCGGGACGAAGCTCGATGAGGGACTACAATTCTTTAAAATAATTCTTTAAAAGAAAATATCTCCCTTTGCATTGAACTTTGAGTGTTGTAACTTTGCAGATGTTGTTTATGCTCAAACAGCAACATTACACACTAACTAAAGTTTAAGTGAATCATAAATAACCACAACTGAAAAACAAGCAACTCAATGAAAAAACAAAAACGTGTCAGTGTTTCTTTCGATTAGAATTACAACTTAATTTTCTACTATAAATTGGCTCTCCATTGTGTTCCTGTTTTCACTCTGGGATGTCCGACCTCGAGGGACTGAACAGAAGGAATGAACAAGAGAAGATTTTCACATCAAAGAAGGCGGGGCCTCAGAGCCACACCTACCTTTTATGTAATTGCCATGGTCCAATGGTAGTTTGAAGGCGTTTACCAGCCAGAGTGAACTTTTCCAGAAAGTTTGCTTTGGCAAGCTGTTTTGAACTCCCGAAACGAACACAAAACCAACTTCATATTGGCCGGTTTGGTTTGAAATTATGTCACCAGTTCATTTTCCGATTTTGCTTGAAGTATATTGGGGCCTTAATTATCTACTGGCTGCCCTCTAAAACAGCCTCCTAACCATCATCGCAACCTCATAAGTGACTGATTTAAAACACTTGACTAATGGTCACTCAAGTGTGCACCACTCAAATAGCACTCTTCACATGAACCGTGGAAGAGGCCTGACCGACCCTCACAGTTCCAATAAAGTGTAACAGTGCAGACACATTTTTAAAGTCTTTAAAAGTTATAAGCTATGAACCAAACCATCCAGTTCCAAGATGAATCACAACATTACAAACGTTGATTAGAATCACAAATTATTTGAAAATAGAATTTAATGATGGGAAGAACTACAATCCCATAAAGCATTGTGAATTACATAAATTAAAAATGAAAGAGAGATGTACAACTATTGATTTAAAGACATTTATTCATGGTAGTGGGCGGGTGCTTAAAAGTTCTTTTGGCTTGGTTTGCTCTACATGATTCTCTGATTGATGGAGATTTTTCTGCAGAATCATGGGTAATGTAGTTTTTCCACCAGGAGTTCCGCTGTTGAACACAATTAAAAAAAAATAACTTGAAATAATCAAGGCAAATGGCTTCAACAAAAGAATATATCATCGATTTACAACCTCGTAGCTCACAGTAGGTCTGTCTTTAAAGATTTAAAAGTTATTGTACAAAATCTTTTTCCTATGAATAAAAGGATGGGATTGATGCAATCTAAAAGCTTGATACTACAATTAACTCAAAATACATGCTTCACAAAAATTGGATAAAGAAAAGTCCATTTTAATTTTTATGAATACTTTTAAGTACTAAACAAATACATTTTAATCCCTCAACTCTGAAACTTTTCTCTAAGCTTGTCGCAATGCTTTATGGGATTGCCATTTCCACAAAGTATACAAGCATTCCGCCTTACATATTGGCCGAAAAGATATCTTATAAGACAGCAGAACTTGCTTCCTAATATGAGCAACAGCCTACGTTTCTGCTTCCTAAAAATGCTTCCTAGCTTGCGTTTCGAAGAGAGCTGATGTTTGCACCACCTACTTACAAACTCTCTCTTTCCCCTCCTCAGCTGTGCCGCCCACCCCTCAACCCACAGATGATGTGGATGTGTACTTCGAGACCCCAGCAGATGATAAAGAGCACAGCCGTTTCCAGAAGGCCAAGGAGCAACTCGAGATCAGACACCGCAACCGCATGGAGAGGGTGAGTGAGATGTCACATTTACATTTAGATTAGAAAGTTGTCATGTGACATCCCCGACCATTATCGAGTTTCTGTTTGGCCTTTGAGGTCCAGCCCTTATTTGTGTCACCAGAGCCCCAAGGTTTTTGTATGTGTTGCTCCCATCAGGTGAGGAAGGAGTGGGAAGAGGCTGAGAGCCAGGCCAGGAACCTGCCCAAAGCTGAGAGACAGACACTGATCCAGGTTAACCTCAGCTTCCATGCCAGAGGACATCTCGTACAAGATGTGACTGTTTGTTTATGGGGGTTTTATTATTCTCTCTGCAGCACTTCCAGGCAATGGTGGAGTCCTTGGAGGAGGAGGCAGCCAGCGAGAAACAGCAGCTGGTGGAGACTCACCTTGCTCGGGTGGAGGCAATGCTGAACGATCGGCGCCGTCTTGCCCTGGAGAACTACCTAGCCGCTCTGCAGGCTGATCCACCAAGGGTGAGACAACACACAATGACATAATGCCTCCGTTTACAACTGATATTAACATCCTTTTCGTTGGTGAATGGTAGATGCATGTGTTAAACATTTCGTGATCCACTAACTTACAACACCTACTGAGATGGTCGTAAATACATGACAATTAAGAGTGTCCATCATATAAAAATCTTTTAAAATCTAGTTTATAACTAGGAATCAGAAATGTACTTTGTATTATTAATGCTGGTTTCATATGGTTTTGAAAAACGGTATTAAATTTTTAATGCACAAAATGACATTTTACAGCTTAAACCAATTTTGCTTTGCCATAAAGAGGTCAAATTATTTGATATTGTAAGAGACTTATTGATCTTAATACGCAGTCATGAGTCTCTGCAAGTGTCATGTTTTTTCCTGTATGTTGGTTGCACCACATGACTTTGGTTTGGTGGACAGATTTTTTTTTTTTTTTTTTTGATAAAAGTTTCTACCAATTTTTTACTTTTCCAAAATGTTATTCTTTTAATGAGGCTTTTTTCACCCTGATTTCAGGACAGTTTAACTTTGACTTTATACCTGCCAAAAAATATCACAATGAATTTAAAGGGGTCATAAACTGCATTATTTTATTATTTTATAATGTTTCCTGGGCTGCAGTTATAATGGTTGAATGATTTTTTTTTTTTTTTTTTATCAAAAATTGTCATAATTTTGAAATAAATTTTAGCCCTCTGATTTGAACACTCTGTTTGAAGGGGCGTGTCTGCTGTGAGACTTCAGTGTAAACACCCACTGCTGTGATTGGCTGACATCATTGCAATTGAAATAAGTATTACATGTGGAATCCTTTCAAATACTTTTAGCACATTTTTACTATTACAGCTGTCGAGATTAACGAATCGTGAGAAATGTTGATTATTGCATGGAAGGTTGCAGTGATTAACAGTGAGCAGATGACAGTCTGTTGATCATGTGAATGTGGTGATCTCATCATTGCAATACAATTTCTGTACTCACGAAATGCTTTCACCATAACTAACAATGCAAACATGATTTAAATACAGTAAGAGATTCACTGTGTAGTGTAAGAGCTTTATTATAATGGGAGTTTTGGCAAGTGTCGAGAGAAACTTGCGCTGCGTGAACAACAGCTTCAGCCATTATAAAGAGAGCATTCTTTGAAGTAGAAATACTAGGAATATTCATTATGAATTTAACTGTCATTACCAGTTTAAAAATGAAATGCGTTATAACAGTTTGCGGGGTCCTTGCTGATTAAAGAACCGTTGATTCCTAATCTTTGCGCAGAAGTTTGTGGGCAAAGCCAGTATCGAATTGCGACTTGTTCTCAAAACAGTCACTGGAAAAATGTATGGTACAAACATGCAAGTCAGCACTGATGTGACTGGGATGTTTGTTAAAAACAAACTGAATCCATTTTTCTCTGACATCAGGGACCTTCGGCAGCTTATGCATAGATGAGATTTTTCCACAGCCAGGAACAACATAATGTCTGTGTGGCATTGCAATATTGTCATTATCAAAATCTTATCTTAAACTACTAGACCTACTTTAGATCCACTCACTGCTCATCGACTGAACACCAGTGGGTGGGGACAACAATGTGATGATGTAAATGTAGGCGTTGTTGTCTTGCTCCAGAGGCAGTCATATGCAAATGATTCTGCCCCTGTGACGTCACATGCAACCTCGGATCCAAACTAATCTTTTTTACAGCTTGATTATATAAACGCTTTTTTTATTGATGATGAGGACGTTTTAAGTTATGGAATTGCAGGATGTAATGATGCAAAGACCTCTTACATGCTAAAAGACCAAGGAAAATTTGATTTCTCATGTCATGACCCCTTTAAATTCTGAAAAATTAAACATGTTAATATAGTAAGTGTATTTGAGTCATTGAATGTATAAATTGCATGTTAATGTATTTAAAGGATCCGTCATGTCATTGTCCCGCCGATTACCCCTCGAAAAGGATGAAATGCGTGTTTAATACCAGGTGTGGTTGGTATTATTGTCCTTGCAAGCTCTGTGAGAGATTAAAAGAACTTTGAGAGATAAGTCCTTCCTTGAAGGATTGTTCTCACCTCATAATGACCAGATTACACTTCTCATACTTGAGTCTCTGATGGGCGATGGTTGTCTTTCCCCTCTGCGGTGTGATTTAATGGTGGCAGATTACCTGTCCTCTATTATCCTGCTGAAAGCTCACAACAGCTAGGGCGGCTTCAGTTACTTAAGATATTAATTTGAATTGGGCACCTATGTAACGTTTAATCCCCTGAAATGATTTGCACGAAGAGAGCTAGAGCCGGACTTGCTCAAGCAGGCACGTTTTCAGCATCTCTGATAATCCTCTTGTTATTTCTCTGTCCTGCGGATCTTGCGGCTCTTTGATCCTAGTGCTGATTCACGCATCAGCCAATTCGTAAGCAGACGTCCACCTGACTCACCCTGCCTTTTATTTTCTCTCCTTTGTGGTCAATTTATCTCCTCTCTCTCTATCTCTGCAGCCCCACCGTATCCTGCAGGCTCTGAAGAGGTACATGCGTGCCGAGAATAAGGATCGTCAGCACACCATCCGCCACTACCAGCACGTCCTGGCCGTGGACCCTGAGAAGGCCGCCCAGATGAAGTCCCAAGTCAGTGCCGCCCCCAGCTGCCTCCCTTTATTGCTAAATCCAATACTTTCTTTGGTCTTTTCTTATCTTGCATATGGTTTTGCCCAATTTATAACAGTTTCACTTGCCTTTTGGTCCCCGCTAAACATTCAGAGACCATAAGTAAGCCATTTCCCAAAAAGATGTAAAAACCGTGGTAAGCAATAGTATAGGGCAGAGTTGAAGTGTTTGAAAATGTTCATTATTTTTTCTTTCTAATTGGTGCTGGTAGTAGCACAGAAATAATTAGCTTCACCTTTAAGCTTTGGAAATGAACATGTTTTTTGTGCGCATGTACATTGTTTAAAAGTTGAGAGGATTGTCCATTAGTGAGTTAGCGTGACTGGATTCTCTTGTTCGAACATTATATGAGAGATTAGCACTGCAATGCTCTTGTGTAACATCACACTTAGCAATTTGATTGGATGTAACTTTAGAGTCTGAGCCAATGGCGTGGCTCTATAATTTGCATTCCAGACTGGCCTCAGTCAGCACTAATGTTTGTTATGGGAGACGGGACATGGCACAGACCCAGAGGTGTGCGCAGATCTGAGAATCATGCGAAATGAAACCTGGATTCACGACAGTTTATATCTTGTATTTTTGTTTACTGACTGATAGCAGTTCCTGTTTATTTCAGATTTATTTAGGGGCAAACTTCTAGTTCTGAGGCCGTTTTACAAGGCATTCTTAAGAAAAATATTCTTAATTGCTAGTTTCGTCTTGTTTTTTATCTTACAAATAGTTAAGAATATTTTGTATTTCCAAAAACACTTAAGATTGGTCATATCTTTTCTCTTAAGATTGTTCTCAAGACAAAACTTGAGAATGTTCTTGAAAAGAATGTTCTTAAAAAATATTGTACCTAACCTCTTAAAGTTAGAATAACCTCCAACTTGTCTTAATTCTCAAAAGTAAGATGTTGGGTTGTTTTAAATATTAAGCATTACAAAATAACACTAGCTAGTAGCTACATAAATATATAATAGTAGGAAAAATAAGTAGTGTGTGCCTGATTCTTATGATCACTACGGTAATCAGCAGGCAGCGCAAAAAGACAGTTGATCAGTGAGTCTTCAAGAATCGCCATACAATCAGATAACACCACTATAATACTATAATATAATTTTCTTATTTGGAAAAAAAAAAAAAAATCTTACGAATTTAGTAATTTCTTTAAGATTTCTTAAAATGATTTGAATCTGAATCTGCTTATCTTTAAAGGACTTTTCATGGGATGGGACTCAAGGGAGTTAAAGGGATCGTTCACCCAAATGAAAATTCCCATATGATCATTTACTTACCCTCACTATGTATTTGACTGTATTTTGACTTCTGTGGAACACAAAGGGTGTAATTTGAAGAATGTTCTTGCTGCTCTTGTCCTAAAATAAATCTTAACCAAAGAAAATGCAACAGCTCTAATGAGATTTGAGAGTTATAGTGGGAAGGGAATGATTTTCTGTGAATAATGACTTAACAAAATCAATCTGAACTTTTACAATGCTTTTTATGGAATAGGTTTCATTGTAGGGAACAGTGCAGTATAAATTTTTATTTCCACTTCTTTTGTGCTCAACAGAAGAAAGTCAGTCACACAGTTTTGGAATGACATGAGAATAAGTAAATGATGACAGAATTTTCATTTTTGGGTGAACTATCCCTTTATCAATTGTCAAGATTCATGTAGGGTTTATAAAAGCACTTAGTGTTCGAGCAAAAAATAGCAGCCACACCGGTGGCTTGTGGGGCCGTGCTTTATATAACTGTGTGTTTAAGAAATGGCAGCACAGTCTATTTTGGCAACTCCTCTCAATTGAGTTGAAGTCCAGGTATGACTGGCAGACCAACATAAACCTTCTTACTTCCTAAACCAACAGTGTGACAGCTAAATACAGTATGGAGGAAATTTCTGAGCTCCAGACGGACGCCTAGAGGGTCTAAGAGGATATTTTGAGCATTTTTTTTCCCCCCTCACATATATTATATTATATTATATTATATTATATTATATTATATTATATTATATTATATTATATTATATTATATTATATTATATTATATTATATTATATTATATTATATTATATTATATTATATTATATTATATTATATTATATTATATTATATTATATTATATTTTATTATATATAAGCCCTTCATTGCCATCTGTTGCTTGTTTTTGAGCACTGCACACAAAATTGGTAACAATAAAAGAACAGGCGTGGTTGCTCACACACACATTTTACAACAGTCACACCATTTCTTCTCCTCATCATTTACGCATTAAGATCGCCACAAAGCTTTTGTTTTTCTGTTTTACATCCATCCAACGCTACATGCCCTTTAACACAAGCACAGACCTGTTCCATCTTGCAGAATGGAGTCTTTTTATAAATATCATCTTGCGTAAATCAACCTCTGTTTTAGAAGTGTGTGTCTGTGTTTCCTAGGTGATGACCCACCTGCGGGTGATTGAGGAGAGGATGAACCAGAGCCTGTCTCTGCTCTACAAGGTGCCATACGTCGCAGAGGAGATCCAGGATGAGATTGGTAAGTGTGGACATCTGGATCAGGGTGGTGGTTTAGAAAATGGTGGAAATGGACTTCTTTCAAACACATGCAACAAGCATGTGATGTTTATTGCACACTACAGACAAGAAGAAAAAGAGATGCTCTTCATGATAGAAGTTTGTATAAATAAAAAAAATTGACTTAAATCATTCGCTTCTTTAACAACTTTTACTACAACTTTGATTCCACGTCCTTTTGTCACATTATATTTTTTTGCATCATGAGCTTGAGTAACACAGTGAGTACTAGTGGCAGGTATTTTCCTTTGTTGCTAGGTAACAACTCAGAGGAAGGTGTCAGCTTCAATGTTTTAACCATGTTTTTGTCCATTTGGTTTTACTACTGACAGTGAACACAGGATACACTAATTCTGTCTGTCACAGATCCACCGCATAAGATCAAGTTTGTGAAATGTTTGCATGAAATACACTCAGTGCACTCAGTTTTCCTTTCCATAGTGATAACAGCTTCTCTGATTGGTGGATCTCTGTGCAAGATTATGGGTAGTGTAGTTCTTCACTAGTATTTTACCTGTTAAAATCAGCATGAAATGCATGTCATTGATCTTATTGTGAATGATTAATCCATGCATACGTTTCATTTTTTTAATATAATATAATATAATGTAACATAATATAATAATAAATATTAATTTAATTTAATTTAATTATATTATATATATATATATATATATATATATATATATATATATATATATATATATATATATATATATATATATATATATATATATATATATATATATATATATATATATATATATACTTTTTTACAACACGACAACATATTAAGGACAGCATGCCTGTTCTTTTGTTGTCATCTATTTTTTTTTATTATTATTAAAGACATTAAAATCACAATCTCAACTTGTGGCTTCAACAGAAGCACATATCATTTAACTTAATCTTGAAACTCATTCTTGACATTATCACTAAAAAGGTTTTTACATTCTTGCTAAAAATCAGTTTCCTGATTGAGAAAATGATTGAGATTTGTACTGTTCTCTCTTTCTGTGGTGACAAGCAGCAATGAATACATGTTACTAAAGCAGACAGATTTTACATAATCAATAACCATCCATTCTTGCAAGTTAGGCTGGATTGCATTTAAGTAAATCGTGATCCGTACTGGAGTTCATGTGAACCAAAACCCAGACCTCCCTTTTTCAAGCCGTCTTGCTTGATGTGGTTTGCTAGTGCACATGAGCTCAGAAAATGGCTTTCACAACAACCATCAAATGGAATTCTGAATGCAAACTCTAAAGTGCCCTTGATTTAACATGGATAAAGATGTACAAAGATTTTGGGTCTATTTTATGTGTTCTTTTGTCCTGATGTGAGCTTTTAGTCCCCTAAAACTGCAGAATCTCTCTGCATCTCAGATGCCAAGATAATTACACCTGTATGAAAAGCTTGGCTTCAGTAATTAGCTCTCTCTCACTCTCTCTCTCTCAGACACACACACACACACACACACACACACACACACACACACAGTGTAATTTGGCAACTCTTTTTATCACTCAGCTTGAAAACATCTCACCGCAATCAAAGTAAATTGGAGTGTTCTGAAGCGTTTGTTGCACTGTGTTCTTTGTTTCAGGTGGAAACAGTCAAGCTGTTCCCAGAGACGCCCCTCTGCACTTACATATTTTTTTTTTCTTCTTTTTGTTCATTTTATGAGAGGAGCAGTGGCATTGTGTGTAGTGTAGATGAGACTAGTGTGTGGGGTTTGACAGAACTGGGTCAAGACTCCTCCAGATTCCCACTAGTGTGTGAAGATGTGTAGTTTTTAAGCCAGACTCTGTGGAGAATGTTTTTGCAAGTTTAGAGAAGTACTAGAAAGGGTCATTATTTATCTTTACTGATGCCTGGAAATGCCGCAGTACGAAACCTTGTAATGGATAATTGATTGCGTTTATGACTGCTTCGTGCCTCGTTTAATGGTTTTAGGGATAAATCCTTTCCTCCATCTCTTCCCTCCTGTGATTTGCTGTTTTTAACCATGTTCTTCCTCTCTGTATCTTCCAATTAAGATGAACTTCTGCAGGATCAAAAGGCAGATATGGACCAGTTCCTGTCCTCCATCTCTGAGTCTCAGCCTGATGTCACTGTGTCCTCTGAGGAGAGCATGGAGGTTCCTGCCTTTGAAGGAAAGCCCTTCCGCCCCTTCCAGGTCAACTCTCTGGGCTCCCCCGCTGAACCTGAGGGTAAGTTTCTTGTCTAAATTTACATTGCCAAATCTTTGAGGCTCACGGTTGCTCTCCGTAGTTTCTTAATATGGCACTGTTGCCGAGGCAGGTTTTGCATCAGTGTCATGCCACTAGACCCCTTCTCTTTTGGACAATAATGGCTAAACCCAGTCGGTATACTGTTTTTTATCAAGCCTTGATTCTGCCACGCAGTAAAAAATATAAAAGGTAAGAAGGTAAATCATTAATCTCACAATTCTGACTTTTTTTCTCAGAATTTGGACTTGACTCGCAATTGTGAGTTTATATCTCACAATTCTTAGAAAAAAGTAAGAATTGTGAGATATAAACTTGCAATCTGACTATATTTCTCTCACAATTGTGACTTTATATCTACCATTCTGACTTTTTATCTCACAGAATTGAGATATAAACTTGCAATTGTGAGGAAAAAGTCAGAGTTGTGAAATAAAAAGTCGCATTTTACATTTTTTATTTTTTATTCCATGGCGGAAACAAGTTTCAATAGGTTTTAGCCGGTTTAAACTGGTCTCCCAGCCCGGCCATGTTGGTCGTCAGCTTGAACATTTGAAATGTGTTCAAACCAAACTAGAATATCAGTTAATACCAGCAAACCACTTTAGGCTGGTTTAGATTGCTTTTTGGCAGGGTTGAACCCCATATCTTTGTTATAGCACTTAAAATTAAGAAAAAAAATAATATTGAATATCATATTTCCACTTTCTATTGAATATCATATTTGTAATACTATACTGTTAATACTATATCTAATGCTGAGAGCATTTGATGAAGTTTGGATTTCCTGTAGTAACCCGAGGATATACTAGCTTAGTAGGCTAAATGGTTAGCTATAAGCTAACAGAAAACTAAAAAGAGAGGCAAATATTTCAATTGACAATTATTATTGTTTCAGTTATATCATGTGATGGGAGATATATACTGTAAAGCACATTAATTGATGTATTTGCATTTAAGTTTACATTGGCTGCATCAGCATAGAATTGTGACGAATGTTGATCTAGAGTGATGTAAAAGTCGCATGAATTTTGATATGACTGTTCAAATTGAGGTCACATTGCAAAACATCAGACCTGTATCAGATTGAGGACCATATATGGAAGTGGCCCAAATCAGAATCAAAAAGATCAGATTCCATGTGGTTTTGAATAAAAGCAGATCCGAGTTGTGTACGAGCAAAATAATTGGCGAAAAATTTTTGCTAACAAAGGTAAATGTGACCATACCTTTACTCACTAACCACTAGAATGAATCTTACAAAACCTGTTATGGTGTGTGCACACCGAAAGCAAAGCGAATATTTGCATTGCTTTACTCGCTCTAGATTACTAGTGAGTTTTTGTTTTATCCATTAGAGTCATACGTCACCCCAAAATAAAAATAAAAAGAAGGTAAATAATTGCTTTCAGAAAATGAATACACACACACACACACACACACACACACACACACACACACACACACACACACACACACACACACACACACACACACACACACACACACACACACACACACACACACACACAAACACACAAAATAACATTTATTTTTATTTTGGGGCAAAATGTGACCTGTAAATTTTCCAGGAAAAGCTCAGCCAGCAGTACCTTGTTCACACATTAATGTTACGGCTTTTTCTCTGTCTGGCTCTTGTTTAAAGTATCTGTTTTGAGCCAGTACTAAAGCTCCGCTTGTAGCTTCTCTCTCAAAGCCAGTCAGGGGACGCTCTCTGGCAGCATGAGGCCTATTCCCATTAACGTTTGCTAAATGCTGAATGAAGCCCTGACGTCCAAATATTGCACTCGGGCCATAGGTTTCTGCTTATCTAAGCTTGCCTGAATCCCCATTGGCATCGCCTTAAACACAACGGCATTTGAAGTTCAGCTAAAATCATAAAGCCTGAGGCTCTGGCGTCACACTGCAGCCAAGTGCTTTGGAAAATCTCTCTCGTTCAGAGCCCAGTCCTGCTGTTTCACTGTCCTGCCTGGGCCTGCCAAGCCTTTAAGGAAAGGGCGAAATGTGCGAAATTAAGGTGCAATATACAAAAAGAGCAATGAAATAAGCACATTAGAGCCCAGGAGGGCTTTCATTATGACAGGCCTGTCCAGAAACGCATCCTGGTTCTTTCTTTCCCCTGTTCTTTGATTTGTTTTTCTTTATCATTCTGTCCCTGCGGGATTCTCTTCCGTCCGCAGACACAGCTTGATAACCCTGACTACTTCTCTTTTACTCACCTGTTTTTTTTCCTCTTTTTCTATTTCAATCTTTTCTTGTTTTGTCTTTTGCTTGTATGCAATGCCTAGGCGATCTCTCTGAACCCCCTCGTGCCTTCAAGAAAGGTGGGTCTCTGCTGCTTTTCTCAGTTTATCTTTTTTTTCCTCTTCAGCCTCCTAAATGTTGTGTTTGCTCTCTTTTTTTCTTGTTTTTTGTTATTATTATTATTATTATTATTATTATATTTTATTTATTTGCATATTGTGCTGGGTATTGAGTCCGATTTTTTTTCTGTATTTAATTTAAATTCTATCCGATATTGATTCAGTTTAGAGTATTTTCAGTAATGTCAGCATTTACACATATTTCGTGACTGTTGTAGTACATTACGTGCATTGTGACAGCATGTTAAATGTAAAAAAAAAAAAAAAAAAAAATGATTCACACACATAAAGTGCAGGGTTCATATTTTTTTGAATAATTTTAAAATATATAATTATTATTTTTTTTAAATATTTTATAAAATAGTAACATTATTATTATTATTATTATTATTATTATAAACATAAACATTTATATTATTGTTTTTATGTACGGATAATTCTGTCATTTTGGGAATTTAAAAATCTATATCGGATTGTTCAAATGAAAATGAATCAATTTTTACCCAGCCCTTCTTTCATACATCTTGATTCATCTTCCCATCTATCCTCATATTTTTTTTTACTGTATTTCCACCCCTTGGTTTTGCTCTGTCTGTCCCTTCAGCCCTGTTAGCCATCTTGTTCTTAATTTCCTCTCTCAGTCACTCCCTCAAATGGAGAGACCAAACATCCCATCTCTCAATGTCTGGCCGGAAGAGCTTTGCCTAATGAAAAGTCCAAGCTGCTTGTTAAGCTAATTAGCTATTTGGATCGGAGAACGAGTCCAGTGTAAATGTGCTGTGTGGTGCTAAAGCAGTTATGGCTGCCTCACTACCTGCCTTTGTCAGGAAGACAAATAACCTGATTCAGACCCAGCTCTCTGTGGACAGATCTTTAGCACTCATTTGCTACTTATTGGGCCTCCTCTCGCCATTCTCCTGTTATCTTCGCTAATTTTCTAGTTCTGTTGCAGGACCGCTTTTTCAACTGACCCAGAGCTAGATTTTGCTCCCAGATTGTATAGTTGGAACACAAACCTGTTTACCATTTAACCTTGTGGTTCCACCTCATGTGAATGTTATGGAAGCTTGTTTCTACCACTGTAATAAAAATAAAAAAGGTAATTTTGACTTTTTATCTCACAATTCTGACTTTTCTCTCAAAATTGCGAGATATAAACTCGCAATTGAGATATAATGATTGAGACAAATGAGATTACTTTATAATTTGCATTTGCGATTGACTTTATAACTCACAGTTGTGGCTTTATGTCTCGCAATTGTGAGGAAAAAAGTCAGAAAGATGAAAAAGTTGCAATTATCTTTTCTTTTTTTATTCCATAGAGGAAACAAGCTTGCATAGAATGCACCTATAAATCTGCTCTTAGATTATTAGTGATGCTTGCAAAGCTTGCAATTCACTATTACCATTGCTCATACTTGGGTTTAGGATTTGAAACATCCCTCTAACCCTGAATATTAAGCTTTTAGAGCATAAATTGTATCATACCGTTTGAACTTCAGACATGAACGACACCTCAAATTATGCAGCTTGTCGATGAGAGGTGTGCTGTTACTTTTGAAATGGTGATCTGACGGTTTTCGTCTGATGAATGATTTAAATTGCATTGAAAGTGGGACTTATAGCTAGCAGACGGACTTGAAGATGGGCTCTTTTTACATGAGCTAGCTAGCAACCTCTTAACAAAGCTTCAGGAGCTAGCTAGAAAAACACCCAGAATGCCTTAGAAACTGTATAGCAACACCGTACATCCACCCACAACACTGGCATCGTGATGGCGAGTAAGCACGGGCAAACACCACTCACGTTTTCTTTAGAAAATTTCCATCTCTGATTGGTCTTTTTGTTTTTGTCGTCTCATCTCATGTGTAAAGTCTAACTGTCTTACTGACACACTTCATCTCCATGTATTAAGTATTCAGCTTTGACTGTTTTGCCAGTGTCAATGTGGTGTGCGTATGTGTATTTTGGTGCTTAGTGATTCAGTCGTGCATGGTTAAGCTGTAAGCGCTTCCCTCCAGTACTTGTGACTGCCGTCGAACATAGTTAATCTTTTAGTGGTGGTGACCTGCTGCTTTGACAGTCAAACAAAGAGTGTGGGCGAAAGGTATTGTTCTCCTCTCGACCAATGAGATTTCTCTGACGTGGTATTATGCAACCGGGACTCATTTCAGCCAGGTGTCTTTAGAAGTTTCCAGCATTGACATGTTTTCCGCCATTGTGTTACAAGAGAAAATGCTATTTACACTGTTTAATATTTTAAATTCGTATACATCAAATCATGTCCCATGTGAAAGAGAAGCATGCAAGAGAAGCATACACTTTAGCATGTTTAAGTGCATGCTGAATGTAATGTTTTCAGTCACTTAATTGCTTATTTACAATTAAATGAAAAAGTTTTATAGTTTAAATTTATATTAAATGCAATTAGTTGAACCTAAGATTGTTTTTAAGACCCACTTAAGTACACTTTTATATGAAATTGCATAATTGCTTTTATTGTCTTTGAAATAGAGTGGTGCAGGGATGACATCCAAAACCTTAAAACTTAATTCACCACTGATTCCCTCAAGATTTTATAATGGGATTTTTCAATTTATGAGTACAATTAAGAGTAAAATAAAGCCAGTGGTTAACATAACTTGATGATACTTTGACGTTTTGTTCTACAACGTAGATTATCGAACACACCCAACACACCTATATCGGAATCGCAAATTTTAAAGCAGTGATGTTTATTTTTATTGAAAACGCATGTTTCTAATAAGTAACTAAATAAGACATAGGAGAATTTCAAAGGAACCGGCGGCAAATTAGTCTTCTGGGTTCTGACGTCATCCCTGCACCACTTTATATGGTTAAAGTGTACTGCCGAAACTAAAATATACTTAAATGTCATTTCTATTGAAAATTGTCATGTATTTGTAATTACACATTTGTAATAATGTAACAAAAGTGTAATACCAAATAACACACTACAGTTAAAATTATAATCAAGTGCTTTAGTATGTTAGTCAACACATCATAATAAGTACTTCTATAATTTAACATTATTACAAAATGCACCTTTTAAAAGTATACTGAAAGGGATAATTCACCCAAAAATTATCCCATGATTTACTCACCCTCAAGCCATCTTAGGTGAATATGAATATCTTCTTTCAGACAAACACAATTGGAGTAATATTAAAATATATCCTGGCTCTTCCAAGCTTTATAATGGTAGTGAATGGGGCTCAAGATTTTGAAGCCCAAAAAAGTGCGTCCATCTATCATAAGAAGTAATCCATACGGCTCCAGGGGTTAATAAATTTTCATTTTTGGGTGAACTATCCCTATAAGTGTGTTATGAAACATAATCATGAAAGTGGACTCTCTTGGATATTTTTAAATATATCTCTGATTGCGTTCATCTGAAAGAATTATCATATAAACCTAGGATGGCTTGAGGGAGAGTAAATCATGGGATAATTTTCATTTTGGGGTGAACTATCCCTTTAAGTGCACTTAAGTGTCCTTTGATTTCAGTATTATATTACCTGCAAGTAGTTTTTAAAAATATACTTTTAGGATTTGAAGTACAGTACATGTGCACATTGAATATAATTAAACACACTTCTTTTTTTAAAAGGAGTAGTTAATAGCCAGATAGGTATTTAATCATTATTTTGTAGCAAATGCTGTCTTTCAAAACAGATTGTCAACATTTAATGCAGTCATTTAAGGCCTTTTATTTTTAATGTAGTAAAATGTTACAATTTGAAGCAAATTGCCTTTTGAAGGAAGGAAGCGTCACCGTTGGGATATCAGTATCCTCTTGAGTGAACTTGACCATTAGCCTTCACAAATTCCCAGCAGGTAGAAGCTCAAATGGACTGATTGGTTCTGGTATGGAACGACCACTTTTGACCATCCTGTCATTTGTTCCATTCAGAAATGTCACATTGTGGCAGGAAAATGGGTTATGAATGCAGTTTCATGTTGACTTTAATTGTTTAATATGTAGGGTGATTCTGTATATTTATAGAGCTGTTACTGGAAACAAGTGCTCACAGGATGTCTCAAGGCACTAATTCTACCAGGAAGAGACCTTTTGACCACAGTAGATCACACCTCTTACTGTGAGCTGAATGTTTACGCTGAGCTTGTCTGGACTGATCCAGGAGGACTCTGGCTTCAGTGGAGCTTCTACACTTTAATAAGTGCATGACTAATGAATGAGTCCGTGTTGGTGTGCCATCCCCTGAATGACTGCGCT
Source organism: Megalobrama amblycephala (assembly GCF_018812025.1). Lineage (NCBI taxonomy): Eukaryota > Metazoa > Chordata > Actinopteri > Cypriniformes > Xenocyprididae > Megalobrama > Megalobrama amblycephala. Next base: position 31,968,133 of record NC_063062.1, on the reverse strand, counting down.
GAAAATAAATAAATAAATAAATAAAAAAAATGGCAAGGCAGCAGGTTTCTGGCCATGATTTGGCTTGTGCTAGAAATTGAAGTCTCGATGGCAGCTACTGCTGATCAGAGATATTTGTAAGCATTTGATTTTGAGTTTTCTTGCAAGTTTCCAATTTGTCTTCCTTTCTCCGGTTGGCTGTTCCCTCTGCAGGCTCTGGCATGAACAGTCTGGATGGTCTGATTGGAGCAGAAGAAAAAGTCATCAACAGCAAGAGCAAGATCAACGAAAATGTGGTGAGACCACCAGCCTGCCTCGAGCGCCACACACGCTTTACTGATCTGTTGCGTACACTGTGCCAACTGTCAGTTACATAAGCTAACAAAAAAATAACAATTCACGATTATTATAAATATTCAATTTAAGTGCTAATAATAATACAATACAGAAATGCCTTCATGATGCACCTGGATGAACAGTAATATGATACAGACAATTTGCTTTGTAAGTCTAATTATATATAGTGTATAGCTATGGTCTCATAGTTATAACTGTGCAATGTGAATTTATTTGTCTTTACAGCGCTTGCAAGGCAGCACTGGATTAACATAACTCTTGTTATCCTTCTCCAAAATTTGGGGGGATTTTCAAATGTTTTGATGCCGAGGAAGCCCAAATATGATAGTCATCCACCTTTTAAAATATAAGGACAGCAATATAATGTATAAATGCCATTTATACTTTAGAAAATAGCTGTTAAAAGCCAAAATATATATATTTTTAAATATTTTCTCTGTATTACAGGATTAGTTCACTCCAGAATTAAAATTTCCTGATAATTTACTCACCCCCATGTCATCCAAGATGGTTTTTTTGGTTATTTTTATGGTTTTTAAGGAAAACATTCCAGGATTTTTCTCCATATAGTGGACTTCACTGGGGTACAATGGGTTGAAGGTCCAAATTGCAGTTTCAGTGCAGCTTCAAAGGGCTCTACACGATCCCAGACGAGAAATAAGGGTCTTATTTAGCAAAGCGAGTGGCCATTTTCTAAAAAAAAAAAAAAATAGATATACTTTTAACCACAAATGCTCATCTTTCACTACTCTGCGATCCGCCACACAATACGTAATCACGTTGGAAAGGTCACGCATGATGTAGGCGGAAGTACCGACCCAGTGTTTACAAAGCAAACATGCAAAGACTTAGTCAAAAAAAAAAAAGGAGGAGAAAATAATTTTTTCGCCTATGTCACGCCTATGACCTTTCCAACGTGATTACGTAATGCGTGAAGTCGTGGTCCGTGGACGCATCGCAGAGCTTAGTGCAAGAATACTTAAAGTATATAAATTTGTATTTATTTTTATTTTTTGGAAATTTACCAATCGTTTCGCTAGATAAGACCCTTATTCCTTCACTGGGATCGTGTAGAGCCCTTTGAAGCTGCACTGAAACTGACATTTTGACCTTCAACCCGTTGGTAGCTGTTGAAGTTCACTATATGGAGAAAAATCCTGGAATGTTTTCATCAAAAACCTTAATTTCTTTTTGACTGAAGAAAGAAAGATATAAACATCTTGAATGACATGGGATGGGGGTGAGTAAATTATCAGGAAATTTTAATTCTGGAGTGAACTAATACTTTAAATTGACAGGATCATTTTTCCAACCCATTATTAATGTCATATTTAATGTTTCAATTTTATATACATTTAAAATGTATTTCTAGTCTCATTTTTGTAAATAATTGTTAAAAAGCAGCTTTATGGACAGTAGAACCTGCAGTGAGTAGATAAAAGTGACAGTTTTGTACTTAAAAAAAAAAAAAAAAATACTTTCTTAAATAAAATGACTGAGGTGGTTATTAAATTCAGTAAATGTTAAACTTCTCTGAAATTTTCTGCTGACCCTTTGGGTTCCCAGCCCCCCTGTTTGAAAACCTATTAATTTCAGTGCTATTTTATTTATTTATTTTTACTTTGTTTTTAAATTTATCATAGAAGTTTAAAAATCTCTCATTGACTTCCTAAAATCTAATCTTACCTTAAACTTTAGCATTTCTTTTGCTGCCTTGCAATCACTCCTTCCAGAAATACAAATCTGGTTTATTTCATTTTTATCTCATTCATAGCATTCATTGCATGCCACATTCACATATTTCCCAGTCACATTCCAGTCTCCTCTAATCACAGCTCACACAAAAGCCCGTGTGATTGTGAAGGACTGAGCTGGAGACTTGCAATGCATGATCTCTCTAAAGAATGTGACTCATATGTTCTGCTTGTTTTGTTTGTACAATATTTCTGCATGTTTGTCTTTCTGATATCACACAGATGCGCGATCAGAGGATCTAAGCTACATTAAAGGGATAGTCCAGCCAAAAATGAAAATTGTCTCATCGTTTGCTCATGTCATTCCAAACCTGTATGTATGTATTTCTTCTGCGGAAGATATTTTGAAGAATGTTGGGAACCAAGCAGTTTCAGTTCCCTTTGTATGGAGAAAAAAAAATACAATGGAAGGCAACGGGAACCAAAACTGCTTGGTTACCAACATTCTTCAAAATATCTTCTTTTATGTTCCACAGAAGAAAGTAAGTTTTGGGTGACTGTCTCTTTAAACATGCTCTGATTAGCCCTTTATTGAATGTTTTTCAATACATCTTTAGGTGTTTTTGTGTTTGAGAGCAGAATACCAAGATTTTCCTTACATTAAATGCAACCGGCTATGTCTTTAAATCAAAGCTCATGAATCATTTTGGATTTGCTCACAGTATTTAATACCCATCTATTGCTATAAACAGCAGTAAACCAGCACTAAAACCATCACAGACACTGAGGGGGAATGTCACTTGTCAATATTCTGAACAGAATAGTTGTCAATCAATTAGTATTTTTCGATGACAATTTTTTTTTTTAGGTGTACATTTGTTCCCCCTCAATCTTGATTTTTCGCTTACGGCCCTTCAGTAATCTAACCGACACTGCACATCACACACACACACTGACTCAATCTTCAGTTCCCAAGGAAGTAACTGAGACTACCCTGTCTGTGTTGACAGGTGATTGATGAGACTCTGGATGTTAAAGAAGTGATTTTGAATGGTGTTGATCCTCTGGTAAGTACAGCGCCCTCCTGTGCCCAATACATGGTACTGTCAAACACTGCAGTCTCAGATTAAGGGATGTAAATGGGTTAGTGGGGGATTACAGTAGACTGCTTCTCTACTATCTGTGAGCAAATGACAGTTTTACATCATTTATTACCTTACATTGTTTATGCACAATCCTCCACAGCACGTGTGCATGTTTTTAACGCGAGCGCATGAGCATGTCCGGTGGATACGCGTCATTCGTCATCATTAGGCTCTCACACAAATGGAATTGAGCACTAAACGTTTGTGTGTGAAAATTGCCAGTCACGGCTGTCGTTGGCTGTCTGTGCACATTTAGTTTACCACTTTGCAAAGCAGATCAATACTACCAACACATTCATTCATGTTATAAGCACAATTTCGATCTTGAAAATGTGACATATGAAATAATAGCCTCAAAAATCGAGTTTTCTTTTTTTAAATGGAACAGTTTATTGAACCTTTATTGAACACACAGTTTGCTTATGCGTCTTTGTTGAGTATCATATTTGATAGATGAGGCTTTTATGGCTCCTATATAGTGAGAATATGAAGCTCATAATCGAGGAGGAAAACAACCTTGATTTTATTAAGGCCCAAACCGAGCAAAAATGTAATTTGCAGTTGCTGATATTTATATGGCTAAAAAAAGATGACATTTTAATAGCTTGTAATGTAAATTAATGAGATCTTTATAACTGCATAACAGACTGCTTGCATAAGCTGCATATAAATATCAGTTCCCAATAATATCAGTTCCCATATAAATATCATCTCCAAATAATATGTCTTAGTAAGATGATATTTAATGCTTAATTTTGTGATCAAAGCTCTAGTTTTATTTTGGGGGGGCAAAACAATATAATACAATATAATGCAATACAACACTCTAAAAATTCTGGGTTAAAAACAACCCAAGTTGGGTTGAAAATGGACAAACCCAGCGATTGGGTTAAATGTTTGCCCAACGTGCTGAGCAGTTTTATTTAACCCAACTATTGTTTAAAAATGACTATATGGCTGGCTTAAAATGAACCCAAAATATGTTGGAAATTAAAAATCTGACACATAATTACTAGAGGCAACAATAATAATAAAAAGGTGAACATTTATTAATAAGCAATTTAATAAATGTTTACAGTTTCATTATTATTCATTAAACTTAATAATACATTTTTATTTCCAGCATATCTTGTGCTCATTTTAAGCAAGCAATACAGTAATTTTTAAACAATAGTTGAATTAAATAAAACTACACAGAAGGTTGGGCAAACATTTAACCCAACCACTGGGTTAAAACAACCCATTTGCTGGGATTGTCCATTTTCAACCCAACTTGGGTTGTTTTTAACCCAGCATTTTTAGAGTGTACATTAGGCTTTATAGGGTTAAAGGGATAGTTCACTCAAAAATGAAAATTCTGTCATCATTCACTCACCCTCGTGTCGTTTTCAAACCTGTATGACTTTCTTTGGTGGAACACTAAAAGGAAATGTTGGAAAAGAGCAGCGTGAACATGTTTCAAAACATCTCTGCAGAAGAAAGAAAGTCATACAGGTTTGGAATGACATGAGGGTGAGTAAATGATGAGAGAATTTTAATTTTGGGGGGAACTGATGCTTTAAGATGGCTGTTTTTGTGCGAGGAAATGCAACAAATTCAGACTTGAAGCAATGAAAAAAGAGGCTTGATTTACGTGAAAGACATTGTGTCTTTCAAGACTATAGTCATGTGATTTAAATTTACATTCTGCTGGAGTGTGATGGAACGTAAGAGAATGTTAAGAGAATCTCTTTCTTACTAGCCATCTCGAATTGATTTGATTCTCATTTGGTACTAATTATGGCACATTATGTAGCCATGGCAACTGTATTTGTTGCCTCACTGTACACGTTACAGTATGATTTCCCTGCTTCAGCTGCACTCGCAGCATTGAAAGCTCTTTAACCATGTTTGTCGTAGCTCTTTGTGCTTTGGGAGTGTAAATACGCTGGTGTTTATTTTTCCCTCGCAGTTCAGTCGTGGATCAGAGAAGGAGACGTTCCGCCCCCTGGTGGATGACTTCAGCTTCGGGAGCAGCGCTCTGATTGGCCTGCTGGTGATTGCGGTGGCCATAGCGACCGTGATTGTGATCAGTCTCGTGCTGCTGAGGAAGAGGCAGTATGGCACCATCAGTCACGGCATTGTGGAGGTGAGCTAACGGTCACACATGACGTTCCATCATTCACTCTCGTTGTTTTCAATGCAACCTTGAGGATAACAACAAAAAGGCTAGACAAATTCTCTCGATCGCTGTGAAGGATAATGCTCTCACTGAGGGCACACAAGGACAAGCAGGTTCAAAGAAAGTTTAGTCTTTTACCTTTTATATACATTGAAGTCATATATAATATATATAAAATTATATTATTTTATATTTATAAAATAATATATAAAAATTATAGTTAATATACACTACCATGGAAAGGTTTGGGGTCAGTAAAAAAAAACATGAATTTCATAATATTCAGCAAAGATGCATTAAATTAAGCAAAAGTGACGGTAAATACATTTATAATGTTACAAAAGATTTCTGTTTCAAATAAATGCTTTATTAGTCAGTAAAGAAAAACAATGCATGGTTTCCATTTCCACAAAAATATTAAAGGTACAGTAAGCAATTTCTGAGAAACACTCAGCGATTTCTGAAAATTTAAATAAACACCCACGCAAACAATTTTGTGAATATTTGCTAGATGTTTGTTTTGTGTGAGTGCTGTAAAAGAAATATTGTGCTCATACATAGTCCTGGTAGGGCTGGGCGATACGGCAAAAAATAAAATCTCGTTTTTTTTTTTCAGAACGATTGACCAATTCACGATTTCGATTTTTTTTTTCTTTTCAATGTTTAACTAGTCAACTTAAAAATGTAACTACAATAAGATTCAAGTTACATTCTCTTTATTAACCACCTGGTTAAAAATCGTTCAATTCCAAAAGTGCACCACACCTGAAGTGATCAACATGGTGTAAATGTAAAACAGATGACTTATTTGTTAAATATCTTTGTAGAAAATATGCATGAAATATGAAGGCAAATGTTGTACAAACTTATCTTAAACATATTTATTAGACAAAAAGTAATGGCAATAAATAACACCAGTAATTGGCTATTATTAACAGCAAATGCATTGTAAAAACAGAAAAGAAAAGCACCTTTCAGCCTGTCACCTGTCACCATCATTTTTCCCATTCCGCTGCCCACGTCTTTTTTCAACGCAATGTGTTCTGTGTTCATAGAGCGTCACATGAGAGCAGTTAATCAGGCGCGCCATCATGTGGTCGGATCATTTTCTTATCTTAACGGTTATCGTTGCTGTATTGTCAACATGTCTAATTGTAACGTTTATTCAAAATCGTGATTTGGCGATCGAAAAATAATAAAATCGAGGCAAAAGATTAAATTCGAATTAATCTGAAAAATCACCCAGTCCTAAATCCTGGCTATGTAAATAGGGAGCGTATCCACTCATGTTGGGGGAGGAGAGTGGGGTTAGTAATCAAAAATCGATTCCAATTCTGGAATAGGGTCAGGAATCGGATACTTGCACTAAACTTAAATTTTCAATTCTGCTTATCGATACCATTTTCAAGTACAAAAAGATGTGAAAGAGAACTCAATTCAGCACTTGGACCGCACACTGTTTTCTTTGCACGCAATACTGAATTGAGTTCTCGTACGTGTCGTCTTGCGCTTGAACGCACAAATACACAAAATTATATCAAAATATCCTCAAACAGTCGTTTTTGTCTTAAGTAAACGTAAACAGTTGAGAAAGACATTATATTGGATCCGTGCATTCAGTCTTCAAGTGGAGAGACATTACAGAGTGGGAACGCCTGAAAACGGACACAGAGGTTGCTTTGTTTCTGCTCGATATGTCAGTAAGATTGTTTTTTTGCTGTTTCACATAACCAAGATATGCTGTTGAATCTCAGCTGATTCATCCATACTTGCGCGAGTTGTCTGATGCGCCAGTTGTTAGTGGTTGCCTGTGTTGCATAGCGTGTTTGATATTTTGGGGGCGGAGCAATGAAGGGAGGGGTGCGTTTCTTTGGGTGCCGATTTCAAATATCAACAGTATTTCTCAGAAATCGACACTGAAAAATTACATTTTAAAATAGAAAACAGTTATTTTAAATTGTAATAATATTTTACAATATTACAGTTTTTATTGTGTTTTTGATCAGATAAATCCAGCCTTGGTGAGCAGAAGAGCTTTTGAATACATTTGAACAGAAGTATATATTTAATTTATTTTTTTTAAGGATGCACTGACATGTTGATTCTTTCTCTTGTGTTTCAGGTTGACCCTATGCTAAGTCCAGAAGAACGTCACCTGAGCAAGATGCAGAACCATGGCTATGAAAACCCCACCTACAAATACCTGGAGCAGATGCAGATTTAGCCATCATGGGGGCTGTGGAGCTAGAGAGGGGAGAACATACTACTGACCAATATAAAACTGCTCTCAAATCATTTCATGCATTTGAAATGCATATTCTGGTTCATTTAAAGAAAACAAAAAACAAAAAAACAACGGTTTATTAATACTACTACTTCTAATACTGCTACTGTTGTACCATGGAGCGCAATTTTATGCTCTTGTAACTTTTTTTTTTTTCTTTCAAAGGCAATTTATCAGTGGTTTTAAATCAGGAGAACGTGATTCTGCAAATTAGCTTGGAATTGATTTTCCGTACATAAAATTGGAGCATATTATAATGTTGTTTTAAATGTTAATTTTATAAAGTTCTAGTCTATAGAGGTACAGCAAAGCCGAAACAATCAATATAAAGAGACAGCAGTTTGTCTACACCATCGCTGGCCGCCGGATATACTTCTTTTAAATAGATTGCTTGTATATGAAGGTTATTTGTAACAACTTAAATGTATAGTGAATCAGAAAATATGAGAAGAAAATCATTAATTCATTTACTTTGTAATTATTAAAAACACATGATATACATAAACAGAAAAAAAAAAAGTAGATGGTAAATTTATTCATAGTCATTTTTTTTCCAGAGCTTAAATCTTGGCTGGGTTACAGGTTTAAACTTTGAGATTAAAGGACTGATACTGCGGTCCAAACATCTGATACCATCACCTGTGTAAGATACGATGAATGGTTCGAACAGAATGGCGTGACAGCCTGCCAGATATTTTGGCCGATTGTGAATGTAGAGGTGCCCGATTTCAGTAACATTACCACGTCTTTTGTTTTTCTCCTTTGGTTATGGTGTCATATACTTGGACCATTAAACGGTGCGGCCCCTGCAGATGGTCATTGCGCATTGGTTCGAAGCAAGGTTCGGGGGCCTCCAGTCTCCCATATCACAGTAAAATATCTCTCTACTCGGACTCTACTAGAAGAATGTTATTTTTCCTGCCGTTACATCCACACACTCCAACACTCCCCTTTTATAGAGTAAATCTGGCCTGATAAAATGTTGCATTCAGCTTATGTTTATCACAATTATTCTGCATTTTCATTTCATAGCTGCCTATTGAGAACTGCCATGGGGAGTTTATCATGTGGCAGTGCTTTGCACACATTGCTTAAATCAAAGAGAGCTTAGATACGTTACCGGAGTCGTCTGTAATTGTAATACTATGATATGTATAGTTTATAACATTAGTCCCACAAGGACATACCCTTGAAAACCACGATAATGCGCTAAAAATGCACTAAAGTTACCCAGCTGGAGGCCAAGGCAGGTGAAAGAAATGTTTTGCATGTCCACTACTATGGAAGGCAAGGAAAAATTTGAATCATTTTTTTTTCTCTCTTCCCCCTTCTTAGCAGTGTCTTTGTATGCCTGTATAGTTGATGTTGCAATCATAGCTTTTATCAAGGACATCCTGTGGTGTGCATTGTTCTTATATGAGATGTTATGATATATTTTTAAGTTTATTCTCTTCTTTTATTTTCTATTCTTTTCCCTCTTCCTGTGACAGTATTTCTGTATGTGACTTTCACTATGCACCTAAATGGCTCCAATCTTGGACCTTGTCATTGCCTGCTTGATTGTGGAAATGGTCGTAAGGGCGAGGGGAAAATAATACAAAGTTCATATATTAGAAGTAAAATATGATTGAATCCAGTGGAAAATGGCTTCTTGGTTACAGGTGGGAAACATCAATAAATTCACTACTTCCATGAACGTGTCATTGTGTCTTCTGTATTCTGCTTTGTGTACCAGTATATAAAAAAATATATGAAAATGTTCTCATTATATCTGATGAAAGTAGACTGATTTTATATATATATATATATATATATTTACATATTTTACATTATAAAGGTTTATATATTTATATAAATGTGTGTGTGTGTGTGTGTATATATACATATATATTTATTTTTATAAATATATATAAAATATATATTTACATATTTTACGTTATAAAGGTATATATATATATATATATATATATATATATATATATATATATATATATATATATATATATATATATATAAATAAATATATATTTAAATATTTAAATATATATATATATATATAAATATATATTTCATATATACGTGCCTATATGTACACATCCATACGTGCTTGTGTGACGCGCTTGAAATGTCATTGGTAGGCCTGGCACATTCTCTTTTTTTCATTGGACGGACTTGAAGACGTTTTTCTTTTTTTCATTGGTTGGGAAAAATGGCGGAAAATTCTCATTGGCGCCGAAAGGGAAATGCCATACGAGCATGAAATACCAATTATCTCGAAATGAAAAACATATCGAAATGCAAAATAAACAACGCGGACTTCATCCACCGCAGCATATATGCCACTTCTGCCCTATCACTCCTGAAAAACTCTATCGATATATATAACAATGCACAAATCGTCGCCCGCGGCCGCGCGTCTGTTGCTAGGCAGGTTATGTTAATATATGCAAGGCAGCCATCTCTGCAGCTACCATTCAGAGGGAAGACCCACTTCAACCTTTTCCTAAAAATGCTCAAAACTCTCGGGAAATCCACACCCGAGGCTTAAGCGCGGATTCAGGATCGTCTCTCAGTAAGTGTCACGTAAAATTCACAGCCTGTTTTCCGTTGGACGGTCGATTAGGGTGTAGATATATTTTGTTGAGTGTCTTCGCCGTGCTTTGTTGTTGTCTTAGTCCCACCCAAAATGGAGTCGTGTCGTGTCTTCCTCATTCTGCTGCAGACACTCGCGGAGCGCGCCGCCGGCCGAGCTCATCTGTGAGCGGGGAGCCAAGCGCTCCTGTCCCGCATTTAAAAACCTCCATCAAACCAATGCGCTCGGTTAAAACGACAGCGCATTGACGGTGCAGATCAAACAGGGCATATGCTCTCATCACACCGTCGTTGTTGGCCTCCAGTGCGGGTTAATGTCTGATAATGCCGGTGTGGAAATGTTTTTGTGCCGCTGCGGGTTGTGTGGTATAGTCCGACTGGAACTCCCAACCTGCAGGCTTTAGACAGGGGGGGAGAGAGCCTGACGAACACCCCGATTGCTTCATTCATCATTACAGCGTTTATAATCTCTGTATTTGTCTTGGGGTTTGAAGAAGGCCGGGGTTATAGGCGTTTGCCGGTGTTTTTTCTCGCAGCACGGCTGTTAGGGATTTTCTGTCCGGCCGTGTGTCTCCTCTACCCCCGTGCAGTGATTAGACTGACCGCTCCTCCAGTACGCGCCTGTATTTGGGTTAAACTGCGAGCTCTCAATAAATTACAAATAACACAATGAACAGGTGAAATGTGTCGAGATTGAGCTTTCATCTGTTTTGTTCGCATCAGCCACTAACGTACTTTACAATATGTATATTGTCATTTATATAGATTAACCATGATTACCATGTACAGTTCGTGGGTTATCATCGTTTGATACCATCACATTATTATTATTGTAAGAGAGTTATTCCATTATTTTGGAATATACAAGATTCACACAGTCATGGGGGAAAAATGAGAAAATAATAAATTAGATTTCCTAGACCTGTTCCTGAGATAACTATTATATTTGTATAGCACTGTTCACAATACACAGATTTACAAGAAATCATGATTTTAATGTTAAAGGATTAGTTCACTTTCAAATTAAAATTTCCTGATAATTTACTTACCTCCATGTCATTCAAGATGTCCATGTCCTTCTTTCTTAAGTCGAAAAGAAGGTTTTTGATGAAAAATAAAGGTTTTAGATGGACATCTTGGATGACATGGGGGTGAGTAAATTATCAGGAAATTTTTATTTGAAAGTGAACCAATAATATATAATAATATCTTCATGCCTTATAGTTGCGTTTAGCAGATTAGGGCTGGGTGGTGATATAGTTTACATTTTGCAACAATAAATGCAATCAAGCAGTTGAGATGTCAGCATAGAAAAAAAAATTGCTTATCTATTTTCTAAATTCATATAGGTCTTAAAGGTACAATATGTAATATTTTTGGCCAGTGTTATATATTTTGTTCACTTGAGTACTTACAATATTCCAAATGTTTCCAATTATTTGTAAGTCGTGGGAAAATTGCAATTTTAACCAAGGCTCGAGGACATGTGAGGAGTCAATTGCGTCATACCCGCATTACCCTCGGTTTCCGGTTTTATTCTGTAGAAACCATGGAAACACCAAAGACGCTTTAATATATTACACGTTTTAATAGACAAGGGAACAACTGTTTTGATATATTTATAGACAGAAAACTAATAATTGTTATATAGCTCAACACGTTTAGTCTTTAGTCTTCTAAAGCAAGTACCATGCTTTATCATGCCTCAGAGAAAAACACTATTTTGTCAAGTAGCTAACATAGCATAATCAGATGCAGCTTTATTTTTAGTAACAGTAATACATAATTTTCTCCGTCATACAATACGTTTTAAAATTAATTACATGCCATTTATCAACACAAGACATTCAGTATTTAATATAATATTCTAAAATCGATCTATCTTACTGCAATGTGTAACAGTGTCTAACAGCAGCCACCGAGCGAACGCTCAGAGTAACGTTATAACATCATTTTCAACACACTCAAATGTATCTAATATGATAAACAGAGCTGTGTTACCTCATACTCATGTCCGTAAAAGCGGAAGCGCGCCGGTGACTGTGGCATAATAAAAGTTCCGCTGCTCGTGAGGCGTGTGTTGCGCAATCGCTCCAGCGGCCTCATTCAGCTCCCACAACACTCGCTCCCGCTCTGCCTCATACTACAGTAACATTAATAATCTAATTCATGAACATGAGTTCTTCCCGACTCCAATCCCTATTCTTTTGCACCGTCCGTTGAAGTGGAGACCACATGTCCCAAGATTCCGCTCTAAAACTTGGTGTCATCAAACTACGCCTTTGTTTTGAATAGGCTTCTAGCGACACCTAGCGGACAAAATTATTACATATTGTACCTTTAATGTGAACAATTGCATCCATGCATGTTTAATTTTTAAATGAGTTTTTTGCCCTTGTAATGTTTTCGATAATCCATTACACTTGGATGTAAATCACAATACGGAAGAAAAGATTAGTTTGATTTGCTTCATTTCTACTCTCTACACTACTTTCATTGTGAATAAAGTCGACGTTAAACGGAAGTTGTGATGGTCTTTTCTTCCCTTTTGTGATGTACGGTATATCCAAGTGAAATGGCTTCTCAAACAAGAAAAAATGTAGGGTGGGACTTAATTTTGTCTGTAGGGAATTGATTGGATGGTTGTGGTTTGCTGTTGGTGGATCTCATGTGAGTGACAAGTTGCCCCGCCCTCGTGCCAGCAGACGCATCGTCAGAGATGAGATGTCACTGCAAGAGGAAGGGGAAGTTACTTTTATTAAAGATTATGAGGGCGCATACATTTTTAAAAAAATAATGATGTGCACGGATAAATCATTTATGCAGTATTCCATAAAATCAAAAATTGTCCATTCATGGTGACTTTAAACCTACTGAGGTCATGTGACAACAATGTAGCATGTGTATATTGTACAGTGATATGCTAGTCAGGGCCATTGCCACCATCCAGGCTTTTGTAGTGACACATTCCCCCAAATATTCAGATAAGTGATCAATCCATGTTTTTTTTTTTCTTTTCATGATGAAAGTCATGGACGTTAATAAAATCTTGATAAATCATGTCAGTTCTATAATGAACATACAGGTGGTTGATGACAGGTGGATAGGTGAGGGAGGTGTTCGCTCTCACCTCATACGGTTGCAATGGAGGCCAAGCAGGAGTCGTCACCTGTGTGGAGTCCAGCACCCAACAATGACACTGGAAACACACCTCAGGTACAGCCAGACCTTGCTTTTTAGATTTACTACCTATGTACATCTATTGGGTTAAAGGGATAGTTTGCCCCAAAATAAAAATTCTGTCCTCATTTACTCACCCTCATGTTGTTTCAAACCTGAATGTTTCGTCCCTCGGTTTGACACAAAAGAAGATATTTTGAAAAATGTGGGTAACCAAACGTTTTCTGTTTGGTTACCCAAAAAAAAATCCCCATTGACTTCCATAGTATTTTTTTTTTTTATTTTATTTTTTTTTCTCCATACTTTGGAAGTCAATGGTGTACGGAAGAGGATTAGGGCCAAGCAATAATAAAAAAAAAAAAATAGAACCATCTCGAGATTAAAGTCATTATTAAGTAAGATTAAAATAGTTAAATTTCGAGAAAAAAGTTTAAATAAAATGTCGAGAATAAACTCATTAAATTTTGAGAATAAAGCCGTTATGTTTCGAGAAAAAAAGTCGATAATAAAATGTCAAGAATAAACACGGATTCGATCAGTGTCATGTTCATGACATACTAAAAGGACATGACAGAGTTAGATCTCTTTATTCAACCTATATTTTAGGCTTTCTTTAGTAACAAATATACTATCAGCTTTAGCTAATTATGTGTATTTGTCCGTTCAAGCGTAAATTTGTGCGCTATGGATGCGTAATGTGCACACCAGAAGTGGTGCTTTCTCAAGTTCAAGGCAGCAGAGCAAAACAGTGAATCTAATAACCATACAGACAAAAAGTTCACTTCAAGAATGAAAAAGTGGCGTCCATATGTTTTAGTGTAAATGTGCAAACAGAAACAAAAAGGACAATCTATATCTAGCCACATAAGCAGGCTTACAGGCATAATAAATAGGCTACACAAAAAGAAATAGGCCTATAGACTATTGAAAAATGTCTATACACACTCTTCCAGCCTATAGCTTGAAGTCATTATGCTTATCTGCACATAGTATGGTTTATTAATAAGGTGTTTAGAGAATTTGATCTTTTAATTCCACTGTCTTAGTTTGTACATTAAACCACGCTATCGGTTTTCTTTATAAGGCGCGTTATGGAGGAAAATGCTTAACGTGTAATTAAACGTGTTGCGTTATCTGCGCTCATCTGTTTATCCACACATAGTTTGGTTTATTAATAAGTTGTGTACAAATCTTTTAATATCACTGTTAATGCATTAAGCCATGTTAAGCTTTTTGACTAAGTGATCCAACTCTGTCATGTCCTCTATCAGTATGTCATGAACATGACACCGTTCGAATGCGTTTATTCTCAACATTTTATTTAGACTTTTTTCTAGAAATTTAACTAGTTTTTTCTTGAAACATAACGACTTTAATCTCGATGTTTTTTTTAAATGTATTTATTATAGGGCTATTAAACGATTAATCACAATTAATCGCATACAAAATAAAAGTTTGACTTTGCCTAATATATGTGGGTGTACTGTGTGTAATTATTATGTACATATAAATACAAACACATCCAAATAACATATTTCTCTTAAATATATACATTAATTTGTGTGTATTTATATATATATATTATTTACACACATTACTCACACATATATTATGCAAACTCAAACTTTTATTTTGTATGCGATTAATCGTTTGACAGCCCTAATTTATTATTATTATTATTGCTTGGCCCTAATCCTCTTCCGTAATGGGGCCCATCAACTGTTTGGATCAAAATATTTTCTTTTGTGTTCAACGGAAGTAAGAAACTCATGGTCCTTTTTCACCCTATAAATCGGGATGCTATTTTGTGCCAGCATTGGCATGTGACAATAGCTAAAGTAGTGCATGTGTTTAATTTAAATAAAGTCCTTCGAACTTGCAAACAGATATATATTTTGTGGTAATCATTCCTCATAGTCACACAGCCTGTTTTATTAAGTTAGGCGTTATAAATTCTATTAAAGTGTGAGATTTTTAAACTGCGATCTGACAAACCATTTATCTGTTATCTGTTCTAAAACTGGCTCAAAATATCAAACATGTCTGGACAGAATCATAGTCTGAAGCTAAAAAAAAAAGAGAGTATAATATAATAAAGTATGCAATTTTATGTGAGATTGGTCAACTCTGACTGCCCAAAATCTGCAGATTTGCAATGGCCTCCAGGATCTAGCGTCTGCTCTTTCAGACTGCAAACTGAGGCAAAAGTTGTGTAATGTATTCCAGCCTTAAAACAATTGAATTACAATTAATCATGTTCTCCTGCAAAAGACCCGTTACCATAATGCAAATAAATACAGTAATGCAGTAAAAATAATTCCTTACTTGTCATGAAAATAATCACAGGTGCGATTAAATCTTAATGGTCCTTAAAAAAGGCTTCAGTTTCCTAATGTAATTTTTTTTTAATGCTGCTTTATTATTATTATTATTATTTTGGGTTGAAATCTCACTTTGTTTTCATGAGGTTTACCTGTTTTTAGTCTTGAAGCATGTGGGTTTTGTGTGTGCAGGTGCATTTCGAGGCCAGTGCGGTGGCTCAGATCGTGTACAGCGGAGAGCAGTCAGACCGCGGTCAGCAGCAGGTTGTATATACTGCAGACGGAAGCTCCTACACCTCTGTTGAGTCCGCCGAACACACACTGGTGTACATACACCCTGCCGATGGAACACAGGTGAGCTCATCTACCAGTGAAGATGTATAGATTTGATCCTTGACACTGCCAGTGAAGAAGTTTAGCATTCATGATTAAAGTTGCAGTAAGAGATATCTGAGAAACACTGCTGATATTTGAAATCAACCCAAACAAACACAACCCTCCCTTCATTGCTCTGTCCTGAAAATGCACAAACATGCAGTGCAAGAGTGGATGTCTCTTTATCATAGCTGAAGCGAAGCATACGACACTCAGAACTGTCCTATTACTATAACTACCATTACAACAACAGCATATCTTGGTTCTGTGAAACATAGCAAAACCAGTGTTACTCACGTATGAAGCAGAAACAATGCAACCTCTGCATCCATTTTCAGACCTTCCCACTTACATCTCTCCAGTGCTGGAAAGCTTTTCTAATATTAAAGGTGCCATCGAACGTTTTTTTACAAGATGTAATATAAGTCTAAGGTGTCCCCTGAATGTGTCTGTGAAGTTTCAGCTCAAAATAGCCAATAGATTTTTTTTTTTAATAAATTTTTTTAACTGCCTATTTTGGGGCATAATTAGAAATGCGCCGATTCAGGCTGCGGCCCCTTTAATTGCTCATGCTCTCCGCTCTCTCCCGAGCTCTCGACTCTATCATTGCATATCAAGTTTACACAGCTAATATAACCCCCAAAATGGATCTTTACAAAGTGTTCGTCATGCATGCGGCATGCATACATCGGATTATGTGAGTATTGTATTTATTTGGATGTTTACATTTGATTCTAAATGAGTTTGAGGCTGTGCTCTGTGGCTAATGGCTAATGCTACACTGTTGGAGAGATTTATAAAGAATGAAGTTGTGTTTATGAATTATACAGACTGCAAGTGTTTAATAATGAAAATAACGACAGTCTTGTCTCCGTGAATACAGTAATAAACGATGGTAACTTTAACCACATTTAACAGTACATTAGCAACATGCTAACGAAACATTTAGAAAGACGATTTACAAATATCACTAAAAATATCATGTTATCATGGATCATGTCAGTTATTATTGCTTCATCTGCCATTTTTCGCTATTATTCTTGCTTGCTTACCTAGTCTGATGATTCAGCTGTGCACATCCAGACGTTAATACTGCCTGCCCTTGTGTAATGCTTTGAACATGGGCTGGCATATGCAAATATTGGGGGCGTACATATTAATGATCCCGACTGTTACGTAACAGTCGGTGTTATGTTGAGATTTACCTGTTCTTCGGAGGTCTTTTAAACAAATGAGATTTATATAAGAAGGAGGAAACAATAGAGTTTGAGACTCACTGTATGTCATTTCCATGTACTGAACTCTTGTTATTTAACTATGCCAAGGTAAATTCAATTTTTAATTCTAGGGCACCTTTAATATGGGACCTAAAGCACTTGCCTGATCATAACTCCTACTTTTCCCAGTGATATTCCTCTGACCTTTTCTCTTTTTTAATGTCTCCCAGCCATTTTTCTTTCTACAGTCTTTCTTCAAATCTCCCTCTTGCTCACTCTCTTTCCTCCCCCATCGTGAGTGGACACGCCCCCTACTGCTGATTGGTTACAAGTCTGTTGTGGTGCTTAATCCGATCCATTTTCAACAGCATTGTTCAGAAATCGCTTACTGGACCTTTAACATTGTGGATTGAATGGGATTGATAGACAAAGCAGCATGTGGAGACAATTTTGATTATTTTGACAAATTTTCACTCCCCTATTGCTGCTGTGTTACTGTAATTATATATAATATGGCTGTTGATTTGATTAAAAAAACATTAATCTCACAGATTTAAGGTTTTCCAGTGGAATTGTTTGGTAACACTAATATAATAAGGTCCCAGAAGTTAGTTAATTAATTAAACAGCAAATATAAACTGCAGAAATTAACATGTTGTTATTGCAAAATACACCCCTTCAAAAGTGATACAAGATTGGACCACATTGTTGGGTTTATTTTGGGATAATGACCAGCTTGACTGTACATTATCCTTACATATGCACTCCTGTTGATAAATAATCACAAACATATACTGTTCAGCATGTTTCACACAGTAACTCTAAAGATTTACTGCTCTTTTTCGGTCCTGTTCAGGCGGTGTTTACAGATCAACCCCAAGTTGCTTACATTCAGCAAGATGGCACAACACAACAGGTAGTGTGGCATTTAACATGGTTTTTGATTTTTACATTTACCATATAAATAATGCCATGGGGGTGCAAATGTAATATTTAAGCAATTGGCCATTGATGTTGACCACTATCTTGATCTGTTGCCCCAGGTGACTGTGTTGCTGCCCAGCGGTCAGAACATGAACACTGCCAATCTGCATGTTTTGAGTAACGTAGCTGATGGCCCACAGGCGATCCTGGAACCTGTGACACAGGTGACACTGCCCTGCTAAACATATCCCATAATGCAATTGTTCACCTGAACGTTTTCTTAACATTGTTCTGCCACAGGCATAAGAGACTACAGTGTATGTGCATTAGTGAAGCAATTTTAACCTCTTGTTGAACTGATATTGATTATTTTCCTAACAGAGCCAACTGGCTGTGAGTAATGCGGCCCTTCCCAACATGGCAGAGGCCTCGTCGAGTCCCCTGGGGGCCACAGATTCCACTGTAGACTCAGAGGACGAGGAAGAAGATAATGATAGCGACGATTCTGAAATGGATGACTGGGAACCCAGGACGCCCCAGCCGTTCACCCCCCAGAGCCTCTGTGAGTAGATGTTCAGCACTGAACACTTAAAGGGTTAGTTCACCCAAAAATGAGAATTGTTTCATCAATTACTCATCCTCATGCCATTGCAAATCCACAAGACTTTCGTTCATCTTTGGAACACAAATGAAGATATTTTGTATTAAATAAAGAGATTTCTGTCCCTCCATTGAAAGTCTATTCACCCAAAACTCTGATGCTTCAAAACGGAAAACTCAAACTGAATTGAGCGGTTTAATCCAAGTCTTCTGAAAAGACATGGTCGCTTTAACAGATTTAGCTAAAAAAAAAAAAAAAAATCTTCATTTGTGTTTTGACTTGTCTTATAGTTTTGGAACAACATAAAACTGTGAGTAATTGATGACAGAATTTTTGGTGAACTATCAGTTTCAGATTGTGGTGAGAGGAAATCAGTTTTAATTCTCTCAATTCTCAAAATGTTAGTTAACTCCCCAGGTTCATTCCTAAGACACTTTTGAATGTGAACATGTATTTTTATTGCTATGTGTAGGGTGTGAAGACTGTAATAATGCTAATACTGGAGCATGTCTAAAACACGGTCCTCTGCATCCTATCCTGAACCGCCCTGTGATGTCCAAGGCTCGGGCCAGCCTTCCTCTCGTCCTGTATATCGACCGCTTCCTGGGCGGAGTCTTTACCAAGCGGCGTATCCCCAAACGCACACAGTTTGGTCCTATAGAGGGTCCGCTGGTGCGACAGAGCGAACTGCAGGACACTCACATCCACCTGAAAGTACGACAAATGTGTAAACCCTTCTCTTTTATCATAAGTAGTTTTCTAGTATAGTGTTCAAAAGTGTAATCCTGCTGTGTGTAGTTATACATGCTAGACCCAGAGAAAGAGGGCGAGAGAGCGGAGGACCTCTGGTTTGACCTGTCTGATGAGGAGCGATGTAACTGGATGATGTTTGTCCGGCCGGCCCAGAACCACCTGGAGCAGAACCTGGTGGCTTATCAGTACGGCTCGGACATTTTTTACACCACAATTAAGAACATTCAGCCCAAACAGGAGCTTAAGGTCAGCAGAAAGAAATAATTTTCTCATCTATAGCAAACAAAAGGATAAAAATTATATCTCTATTATCTTTATTATAATTTTTATTTTATTCTTTCTCTTCAGCCTTTCAAACAATACTCAATATTACGGAAGAGGATTAGGGCCAAGCAATAATAAAAAAATAAAACCATATTGAGAATAAACTCGTTAAATTTCGAGAAAAAAGTCGAAATAAAATGTTGAGAATAAACTCATTAATTTACGAGAAAAAATGTGTTAAATTTCAAGAAAAAAGTCTAGATAAAATGTTGAGAATAAACTTGGTAAATGACGAGAAAAAACTCGTTAAATTTCGAGAAAAAAGTCGAGATAAAATGTTGAGAATAAACTCATTAAATTACGAGAAAAAAGTCGAGATAAAATGTTGAGAATAAACTCATTAAATTACGAGAAAAAAGTCGAGATAAAATGTTGGTGTTTTTAATTAGGGTTTGAGCTAAACTCTGCAGGAGTATGGCCCTTCAGGATCAACGTTCCCCACCTCTGATGTAAATGATAGCATATTTTCAATTCAAAATGGCGACATTTGGTAAAACAGCTGAGTAGGATATGCATCACTGGATATTAGACCTGTCATTCATTGAACATTTCTGTGTTTGAATTCACACTTGTCTTCTGTGAACAGTAAGGCCCTCCTTCTTTGATTTGATTGGCGAGCGCTGTTAGACCGCTGAGGCAGAACAGCCTAAAATTGTAACTTTTAAAACTTTCTTTCATCCTAACAACAAATAGAGCAGTGCGTATTAGAGTGCAATTTTTATTTTTGGGATGTTTTTCACAGTAAACGGGTATTTTCTTACCTGTTCAGATGATGTATGAATTCACATGTGATCTTATACTCCAGGTGTGGTATGCTGCATCATACGCCGAGTTTGTCAACCAAAAGGTTCATGATGTCACAGATGAGGAACGAAAAGGTAAATTGTAATTATCATCTCTTTGATTCATTCACATAGCCACAGACATTACAAACTATATGTTTACTAAAGATGTAACGGTTAACTTTCTCACAGTTTGTGCTTTTGAGGGTTTTAGTTTGGTTGAAAAGTTTGGTTGTACATTGTGTGCCAAAAAGGTTTAAAATATAAATGTTATAAAAGGCATATTTAAGATAAAGATTTGTTTTTTTTTTGTTTTGTTTTTTTAATTTGGTTGTTTCTCTTGGTTCAACTGTTCTTTCTGGGTAGTTTTGCGTGAGCAGGAGAAGAACTGGCCTTGTTATGAGTGTAACAGACGGTTCATGAGCTCAGAGCAGCTTCAGCAGCACTTAAACATGCACGATGACAAGCTGAACCTCATCCAAAGGTTTGAATGCAAATAAATGACTCATATTCTTCCATGTTCATAATTGTATTTCTGACATTGAGTTCATTATAGAGACTGATTAATATTCTGTTTTTCCAGGCCAAAGGGCCGTGGCCGAGGGCGGGGCAGGAAACGATTCGGTGCTGCAAGGCGACCAGGACGGCGTACGAAATTCATCTGCCCACAGACTCCAGTTGAGAGTGCTGACAAGACACAGGTACTGTAGACCTGTAAAGTAAACCAAAGTCCATTAAAGGGATAGTTCACCCAAAAATCATTTACTCACCATCATGTTATTTTAAACACATAAAGGCCTGTTCACACAAAGAATGAAAACTATTATGATAAAGATATAGTATATATATTTAGAAAAATTGTTCTAAATATACAGTGGACAGCATAAATGAGTACACCCCCTCTGAAACTTCTGAAAGTTAGCAATTACTCAGTTACTTAGAGGATATGTTAGGGTTCTTTAAGATATAATGTTCCAGCAAGTCTGCTTAATCAATTATAAGAAGCTTGTCAAAATTATTCAGGAAAATAAGATTTTCTTATCAAGGTGATTAAAATGTTATGTAGCAAAAATGAGTGCACTCTCCTTAAAGTTACTAAATGAAACTAAATAAAAATGTTCTGGTGTAGGTTTAAAGCAACGTTTGATCAACAGGTAAGTATGTTGAATCAAAACATTTAAAGAGAAGTAATTTCTTGACGATTAAAAGTGTTATTTAGCCCACTGAATCATTCTCAGACTTGGGAGAGAACTGTCAGGAGACTCGTTTCTTAGCACAAAAGAGGACAGTGCTGCATGAGGATTACCAAATCATTGTTTTAAGTGTGAAAATATAGCAAAAGTAACACAGAAATTCAAAAACAATGGACTTGTGACAAGGCCCCTGAAATAATCAGGCCTTCATTTTAAGCTTTCATTTAGTGATGAGGGATTTTTTTTTTTTACTGGACACAGAGCAGGAGAAATACCAAGCGAGTGTCTCAGAGCCAGCAAAAGCTATGAAAAGAGTGACTGTTTATCTCACAGAGTAAGATGCAGCCTGCAGAAATGACATGCATGGTTGTTGTTCTCACTGGAACTACCTACTGTCGCCAAAGCACAATAAAGTCAGTTAGCCATTTCCAAACCCATATTTACAAAATATAGATTATGGGAATCAATACTCATGAGACCAAATCAATAATTTTGGATCTAACAGCATCCAAAATGTTATGGCACTGCTAGAGGAGGAGTACAGTGAGAAGTGCCTGGTTCCCACAGTAAAGTTCAGTGAAGTTTGAGTTGAGCAACACTCCCCATTAAAGATCAGGGCATTTCACTCCCCATTAAAGATCACTCCATGCCAAGAAGGGTCAGAGAAGTATATTCAAAATTATGGAGGGCATACTAAGTACTAGAATATTATACATTTGTTGAATTAAATCTAGGGTGTACTCATTTCTGCATTCCTTAATTTAAACCAAATTGGCTAATTTACTTATTTTATGCCTATTAATGACATATATTTCTCAGTTTTTATTATGTATGTGTTTAATACATTTTAGTTTTGCCATCTTTCCATGAATTGTATTAGTGCTCATAAAGAAAATACATCTTTTGTATTCGTTCAGAGGCGGTGTCCTAATTTATGCTGAGCACTGTAAAATAATAGTAGAGTCCACACCACAACTATAATGGCATAGCAGAATGATATTTTTGGAATCACTTTCAGAACGATTTTTTCCAGCTGATGAATGGATTCTGTGCTCAATGTTTATCTCTGCACCTGCTGTAGGAGCTGTTGGCATCTGTAGATAAACTACCATTTGAGGAAAGGACAGACGGAGCTCTTAATGGACTAAAGGTGGTGGAGATGGCAGCCGAATCAATGGAGACAGAGACTGAGGAAGGGCTTGATACCCCAGCTTCTCACACCGAGGCACTGCAAGTGGAGGGGGATTCTGTCACCCCTCCTCCGGCCACAGAGGTCCCAGGGTCTGCCAAAGAGGACCTGTCTCAGTCAAGTCCCGTAGATCCCCACCTCACACCTCAGGACATGAGGAGGGCAAGGAGGATTAGGGTAAGATATGCCCATCATGAGCGTCCCAAACCCTCATGTCTCTGCAATGTAGTGTGTTAAGCAGGCTAGAGTTATTTAACAGTAGCGTGTGTGTGGGTGTGTGTGTCTTTCTCTTTTGTTGCGTGCTGCACGTTAAGGTGGACTTGCAGGTAGGTCTAATGTGGGCCAGAGTGGAGTCAGAGGAAACTTCCTCCTTCAGTCAATACAGTGTTGTGATGTCACGCTACACTGACAACCTATGACTCCCTACATCCCCATTACATCTGTCTGTATCAGTTCAATCCTCAAGCTTCATCAACCAACAGAGTTAACGGGACCGCTTCACCAAAAAATGAACATTCTGTCATCATTTAAAGGGGTCCTTGATTATGATTTAGCTTTTTTTAATTTTAGTTAGTGTGTAATTTTGCTGTTTATGCATAAACAACATCTGCAAATGTACAATATTTAAGGTTCAATGCAAAGGAACTTCTTTTGCAGAAATTGCTTTTTAAGGACTACAACGAGCTTCTTCCCGAGTTGGTGACATCATTAACCCTAAAATTTACACAAACCCTGACCCTGAGAACATGCGATAAAGGCGGTGAGGCCATGTTGTGCTGCTTTAGAGAAGAGGAAGAGTTGTTGTAGTAGAGTGTTGTTGTCATTTTACACCGGACTGCTTCACAAAATTCAATGCTGGATTTGCATTAAAGATTAACATGGCGGCACAAGGTAGTCGATGAGTTGAATCAACTCAACAGCAACTACATAAATTACTACATAAAGAGTTTGACCAAAAGGAGATGTTTCGAATGTCTTAGGTGAATGTCAATTCTCATCCAAAATAAAAGCTCTATGCTTTAATATTTGGAAGCAGAAAAATTAAGACTAAAATATTAGCAGAGGCATCATGCCCATTCAAACCGTGCCCCCTTAGATTTTTGGATGGATTTGAATGCAGCTCCCAAAGGACAAAAAATATTTTTACATTTGATAATTAACCCTGTGAAGTGTACGATCACACCAGTGTGATTAGAACATTCAGTGCGTCACGTCATCAACTGCTAAATTTAAAATCCGTGTTCACGCTTTGGCTGGTGCTGAGACAGAGACGGACACGCTTACTGATGTCTATGGAAGCTGCAATAATCCTTTCAAATATAATTTCATGACGTGTTTTATTGATGTCCGATATTCTACACATTGCGTAGGTAACTATAACATTTACTCTAATCTTACAATAAAATGAATAGTGCCCAAAAGTGGTCATCTTCTGTTGAATTTCATAGTTTTGAAGCTGAAATATGTCACATCCTATAAGCGATTGGTGCAGAACAATTGATTTTTCGTGTGTGGGTGGTTGAGGGAATCCGCCTAAAATTTAAAAAAAAATAATAACTTTCCATAAAAATGACTTTTACTGATCGACTAAACACAGCATACACTAGGAAATGGAGGATGTTAGGTTTGCAGGACTTCAAGGCAGTTTGCCTTGCGGTGTCAGTGCTTATATATGCTTTAAATTTGTTTGTTTTTATAAGCTACAAAATTTGTGAAAGACTGAATTGATGCAGAACCTATAGGCCTAATATTTTTAATATTCTGAAATAGCGACAGTAAATGCGTTATCAATGCATGTTCTTGCATCAGTAATTCAAAAGTATAATCGAATATGGTGCCCCCTCAAAAATACTAAATGCATGACGCCTCTAAATATTAGTATTATAATTTTAAAGTTATTCTGTAAATAAAAGTATTATTATTTAAAAAAAAAAAAAAAAGCATTGTAAATATGAGGGTGAGTAAATGATGACAGAATGTTCATTTTTGGGTGAACTATTAGCTACAACTGAAAAATTTAATCCTGTTTGTGTTCAGCATGCGAACAAAACCGCTTGTTTTAGCCGCCATCTCTGTGACATACAGACTCAAGCAAGTGCATTATGTCATTGCTTGCAAACCATATGAATTCAGTGTAATCTAAGTGATTCATCATCCTGCTCGGATTGTCCACCTAGTTGTCGTCTTCTCACAGAAGTGTCCATTCCTCAATGCTTTCTCTCTTCCTTACCCAGAATGCCGCTCTCCAGCATCTATTCATCCGTAAGTCCTTTCGACCCTTTAAATGTCCCCAGTGCGGGAAAGCCTTCCGAGATAAAGACAAGCTAGACCAGCACATGCGGTACCACGGGCGGGACGGCTGCCGTCACATGTGCCATCAGTGCGGAAAGGGCTTTCTGACGAACGCTGCGCTTGAGGATCACCTGCAGCTGCACTCTGATCAGCGCACATACTCCTGCCTGTTCTGCGCCGAGTCCTATGACAGATTGGACCTGCTCAAAGTGCATGTGGGGGTTCACCTGGTCAACGGCTGCTTTTCTTGTCCTTCCTGCAAGAAAACATTCACAGACTTCATACAGGTTAGATGCGCTAGCAAATAGGACACATGTGGATATGATTTCTAAACTACCTCTCCTGGCCCTATGTTTTTGTCTTTAAAAAGTCCTTTTTTTACATTCCAAAAATCCCATTTTTATTAAAACAATCTTGTAAAAACGGCTCACTCAGAAATCTGTGGTTGTTATGTCACTAATTTCTTAGTCAATGAGGCAATCATTTTTACTTAATTGAGGCAGCACACCTTTAATTTGTTAATATTTTTATTAATAATTAAACGTTATTAAAGGCACAATATGTCATTTGCCCTGCTAGAGGTCACTTATTCAAAACAAAGGTGTAGCTTGATGACGCAGTGACCGAGCGTGGAATCATGGGATTTGTCGTCTTCACCTCAGCCGATGGAAAGCAATCTGATGGACTCAGGCAGAAATTATGTTCATGGATGAGCTAATGTATTCAAGTTTTATTAACGTTACTGTGGTATGAAGCAGGGCGAAAAGTACGAAAGTAAACAAAAGTAAAACTGGAAATCGAGGGTAATGTGGATATGACTTCATTGACAGGCGTCAAAATGACACGGTCCGTGTCTTGATTAAAATTGCTGATTTCTCTGAATTTAAACATTGTTGGAAATGTTTGGGATAACGTAAGTACACAAGTCAACAAAACATATAACATTGTTCTAGTTGGTTTTGGATATTTTAATCTAAAAATCTTACATATTTTGCCGTTAATAAAAGAGTGTGTAAGCATATTAGTTTTTACTGTGGTATTGATGTCGGAACTTGAGAAATTTCACTGCTTTTAGCATCCGCTACTGAAATTTTAGTGCCATAGTTCCAACTGTTTTGTAAATATTGTAAAAAGTAAAATTTTAAGTAAGCAAGTGAAGTTAAAGAGTTCATGTTCAGTAACATATAGAAGACTTAAAGATACAGTAACAAAAATAACTTAAAGAAATGGTCATATAACTGAAGTATGGCTGTTTTTAGTGCAAAAACCTGCGCTACCATACTAAGTGGACTTTCAAGGAAAAAAGAGAAGTCATTAAAAGTGACAAGCCCTCTTTGATGTCTGGTTACATGTCAATATTCTTGTAATTTGATTATGTGGCATTGGTCAGTCATATATCTGTGTTGTTCAGGTAAAGAAACATGTGAGGAGTTTCCACTCAGAGAAGATCTTCCAGTGTACAGAGTGTGATAAAGCCTTCTGCAGGCCTGATAAGCTACGACTCCACATGCTCCGCCACTCTGACCGCAAGGACTTCCTGTGTTCCACCTGTGGAAAACAGTTTAAGGTGATTCACATATGCCCAGATGAATCACATGCATGCAGAAGTGCATTCACATACACACAAACAAATCCTGTGCATTGTGATGTTAATGTTTTTTTTTAAAGTGATAGAACCCAAATACATTTGCTGCATTTACATTTTAGACATGAAATTTAATATTTTTTTGGTAACATTTTACTTGAAGGGGTGTGCATAAGACTGACATGACACCTTCATAATCTTGACTTGACACGTGTCATGAATATGAAGGAGGTTTTATGAATGTTTATGACAACTGTCATTAAGTGTCATTCGCTCAATTATGTCATTTTTAATGCAAAGATGACATTGTTTGAGATGTCTTTGTTACGACAACTTGACATAAACCAACACATCATAACCTGTCAGTGTCTTTGTCATGACAACTTGACATTAGCAAAACATCATAACCTGTCAAAACATGACATAGCCGATTAATCATCAAACTTAAAAAAACTACTTAGCTTTATGGGTTAACATTACATTACATTATTTTGGTAACATTTCAGTATAGGAAACACATATATAAACGATTAACTATGACTTTTCCCTCAATAAACTCTTAATTTACTGCTTATTATAGTTAATTGTTAGGTTTAGGTATTGGGTAGGATTAAGAATGTAGAATAAGATCATGCAGAATAAGGCATTAATATGTGCTTTAAGTACTAATAAATAGCCAATATTTTAGCCATATGAATGCTAATAGTAATAAGCAACTAGTTAAAAGACCCTAAAATAAAGTGTTACCATTATTTTATAACAGTGTCATCTTTTTTACGAAATTTTAAATTGTCTATTATCTGACCTTCTGTTGGAGGAAACTTAAAAAAAAAAAAAAAAAAAAAAATGAAATGAAAAATAGTCATTACACTGTTATAAAATTATTTGTCAGAGTATTGTCACTTAATGACATTTTAATGACAAGTTCAATTTGTACCACTGTACTTGAGCTCAAGATACATATTCATGACACTATTATAATGGCCTCATGACAGCCAATGTCAAAACCAACCACATGACAGTTTAATGTAATGTTAACCCATAAAGCTATGTCAAGTTGTCATGACAAAGACACTGACAGGTTATGATGTATTGGTTTATGTCAAGTTGTCATAACTCAGACATCTCAAACAATGTCATCTTTGCATTAAAAATGACATAATTGAGCGAATGACACTTAATGACAGTTGTCATAAACATTCATAAAACCTCCTTCATATTCATGACACGTGTCATGTCATGATTATGAAGGTGTCATGTCAGTCTTATGCACACCCCTTCAAGTAAAGTGTTACCTTTTTTTTTTTTTTTTTTTTTTTTTTTTTTTTAATATGAAACTTTGATACTGAAAATTAATTTTTTTCCCCTTTTTTTTCGGCCAGAGGAAGGATAAACTACGGGAACACATGCAGAGGATGCACAACCCTGAACGCGAGGCCAAAAAGGCTGACCGCATCCATCGCACCAAAGCTCTGAAACAGAAAGAGCCCACCACTGACTTTGAAAGCTTCATGTTTAAATGCAGACTCTGTATGATGGGCTTCAGGAGACGAGGGATGCTGGTATTGACCTTTGACCTAAATTTGTCCATCACCTTTTCACTGTTTCTTAGGCCTCCCAGAATCAGTGTTTTTGAAATCATAGGCCACTTGTGGCTTATTTACTCACTTTAATGATGTAATTGCACATGTCCTCAGGTGAATCATCTGTCTAAACGACATCCTGAGATGCGATTGGAGGAGGTTCCTGAGTTGACGCTGCCCATCATTAAACCCAACAGAGATTACTTCTGCCAGTACTGTGATAAGGTCTGGACTCATTCAGCTTTACCAGTTCTGTCTTACCACCTGCATGGGCTTGAGCCCAAACATTTTAATGACCCTTCGGTCTCCACGTTGGCTGCTGTTACAGCTGACTCATAGAAAGACAATAGCAGTGTGTCCTTGAGCCTCCTCTGAAAATAGAGTTGCCATTAGAAAACTCTAATGGCAACTATATATATATATATATATATATATATATATAATCAATAGATATAGAATACCATTTTAATGAATCTATATCATGTTTACCTCGTCCTTTACCTGTTCAGGTGTATAAAAGTGCCAGTAAAAGGAAGGCGCACATTTTGAAGAACCACCCAGGGGCAGAATTGCCTCCCAGCATCCGTAAGCTGCGTCCTGCCGGGCCGGGGGAGCCTGACCCCATGCTGAGCACACACACCCAGCTGACGGGCACTATCGCTACTGCGCCCGTGTGCTGCCCGCACTGTGCCAAACAGTACAGCAGCAAGGTACAGTCATTTCTGAGGTAGTATGTGTGTGAATCTGTATGGTACTGTATCTGTATGTGTACTAATGTATCTTTATTTTTAGACGAAGATGGTCCAGCACATCCGTAAGAAGCATCCAGAATATCAGTACAACAGCAACAGCATCCAGGCACCTCTGGCCGCTACGGTCATCAGCAGCACTCCTGCAGTCATCACAACGGACGGCACCACTGCCGAGGCTGTGGTGGTGAGCAGCACGCTCACATACACTCGCTCAAACACCACATCATCAAATCAAAATATACCCTGTTTACTTTATATAAAAATCTCACTGGGATCATTAGAAACATATTATTCTAAAGAAATAGATTTCTTGCTGAATTCTGTTTCACATAAAATTCCAATATATTAAGTTTTTAAAGACGTATCAATAAAGTGTTACAGGTTATGATAAACAAAGTGTCCTGTCATGTAACAACACAATATTCATCAGTTTCTGTCTTTCTCCTAGACGACAGACCTATTGACACAGGCCATGACGGAGCTGTCCCAGACCCTGACCACAGACTACCGCACAGCACAAGGGGATTTCCAGAGGATCCAGTACATCCCTGTGTCTCAGGCAGGAGGAGGCCTGTCACAGCCACAGCACATACAGCTGCAGGTGGTGCAGGTGGCACCGGTATGGACACACTCATTCACGCCTGCTTTTTTGCTCTTTATTTCTATGGTTGTTTTTACACTTATATTATTTCACTCATTCTTTCACTTCATTTTTTACATTCTTTTGTTCTTTGGCTTTATTTTTTTCTCTGCTCTGTTTACATACTTGTGTACATATGTACGGTGCTTTTATATATCATCGCTGTTAGGTGCAAACCTCGTATCTCCATATTTCGTCATTGTTATTTTTTTTCATAAATGATTACTGTTGGTCACTCTTTATGTCTGTCTGTGGGTTTTGCAAATATCTAACCAATGAAAAGTATTAAAAAGAGCTTGTGACTAAACTTCATTCAACTCCATTGGATTCCCAAACTGTCTGTAAAACCTCATGACTCCATCAGCCTCTATAGTGTATGAAGTGCTGCATCATCTCTGCTTGTTTGCAATGCAAGGGTAAATAATGTATTGGTTATTTGAATGAGCAGAGTGTTTTCTTTACTCAAGAAACACTATATATAGGTTAATGTTTTATGTATTTGAGGAGCGGAGAAGAAGAGTCTTAGTCTAGTATTTGTTGTCGAGTCACAGCCAGTACTGTCTTAAATAGCCTGTGCGAAGCACGTCATCTTTAATAACATGAGATTTTGGCCAAATGACAGAAAAAAAAAATTAGCGCCCAAATACAACATACTTTAGAACCTGTAAGTTGATGAAAACAATGCAATGCATTTACTGCCTCAGATGAGGCCGTTCTAATTACAGACAAATGTGTGAAATTCGTTGGTCAAAAACCTCTTTGCTCCATTTTTAGCTTGATTTTGGTAAAATGTTAATAATATAATGGCACATGTAAGCGTCTGACTATATATAAAGCCACAAAATCAACTTTGACAATGCGGTGTTTAATTATTTAAAAAAAAAAATACTGTTTTGTTTTTTTCCATTTCCTGAAAAGTAGCATTTTTGGAAATACGAGCTTTCTGCCCAAAAATGTGGTGATGGGTTTTGGGGTGATTTGATAAGTGATGTTTTGTCTGTCTGTCTCTGCAGGCGTCCTCTCCTCACTCTCAGCACTCTACAGTGGATGTGAGTCAGTTACATGACCCTCACAGTTACAGTCAGCACTCTATTCAGGTTCAGCACATACAGGTGGCTGAGCCCACAGGGACAGTGCAGGCCAATGCACAGGTGAGCAGCTGTCTTTTACAGCATACGTATGTACGATATATTGAAGTAAAACCAAAATGGCTGTGATTTAATTAAAGGTTAAGTTCTCCAATTTTCAACCAGCTTTTTATTGTTACAGTGTCAGTAGAATATGTAAATGAACAATTTATAGTCTTTCTCTGTTACCTGCATTCCTGTTTATTTGTCAGCAAATGTCCACCAGATGAAGAAAATGCATCATTTTTGACAGCTCCAGGGCCAGTACTGGGTTACTGATTACATGTAATCTGTATTATGTAATCAGATTCCAAAAATGATGTACTTGTAATTAGATTATATTACATTTTAAAATACTTGTAATCAATAAAAAAAGTAACTGTATTCTGATTACATGTTATTCATTAAACTCACAAACTCCCTGCAGTTCCATTACAAACCCCAGTTTGGGAAACCCTGATGTAATGTAATATTTAATGCACTTCATGTTGTTGATAACAAAGGATGGAATATATTTTCTTTCTCTTTGTATTTTTATATCAATATGGTACAATATTATCCTGTTTAATTCGATGTGATAAACAAGTTAGGTCAAAAGTAATCAAAAAGTAGTTTAGATTATATTACCTTAAGCGTCTAATGTAATGGATTACATTACTCCAATTTTTGTCATGTAATTTGGAATCAAATTAACTACAATTTTGTAAGTAATCTACCCAGCACTGTCCAGGGCTGTCCAGACCATTGGTGGCATTGTTTCTACTATCTACTTGGGTTTACAGTGCTCCCCCCCCCCCCCCCATTTGTTAAACTACAGAACTTCCACGTTTTTGCATTCCTGTCCACAGACAGTCGGATTGACAGAGCTGCGGTGCCACAGTTGTTGCAGAATTGCATTATGAGTGTAGAAGTTTTTGACAAAAAGGAATGCCACAGGCCTTTTTCTGTTTTCTCTAGTCATGTAGTACAAAAAAAACATTTTTTTTTTTTTGTGTTTTTACTGCATAGACAGCCAAGTATTATTAAAATCCCATCTTGCCAGTGGTGAATTCCCCTTTTTGAATAAGTATATGCACTGTGGGTTTCTGAATTTCTGAAATTTCTCTGGCAAATTGCCACTATAAAAGCTTGGTGGTTTAGTTACATTTGAAAATTAAGAAATTAAGATAGTATTATTAATTTGTATAATTTTATATGTATTAGTATTTTAACTTTACAGTATAATAGTATTATTGCAATATATTTCTTAATGTAATATCACCATTTAATAATAATCACAATAAAAATCTAATTATTATTTTATGGACATCTTGAATTTAAAATAATGAAACCTATGAAAACTGAAAGTGAAAAGAGATTAAAAAAAACAAACACTGTTAACTTTATTATTACTGAAAGTGGTTTGAGTTGGTTCGTGTAAAGTTTACTCAATTGTGCACAACCTTAAATTTTTAAGTTTACCTAAATCGTTCAGAACTATAACGATGGTTCACAGTCTTTAAGTAAAAAAAAAAAACAAACAAAGCTTTTATTATTATTTTCTATGCAAATGTGCTCTCCAACAAAATCATTTCATAATCACCAGAAAAAAAATTAATCATTTTGGATCATCAGAGAATGACGAATATTCGACAGTTCAACAAATATAAAATACGTGAATACTTTTGGTTGGAAGAAAAAAAATTACTTTTGTGTAGTTTAGTGGTATCAGACTCACTGTCAATTCTCATTTTGACACTTCCTATCATCCAATCAGGTGTCAGGTCAGCCTCTAAGTCCCTCCTCTCAGCAAGCTGCCCAGGAGCTTAGCACCGCCCAGCTGACCCCTGTGACCCTGGCTCAGGGCCAGACTCTACAGACATCCACTAATCAGACGCAAGGTGCTGCCCAGCATGCGTACCTTCCCAGCAACTGGAACTACAGGAGTTATCGTACGTACCTTCAGCAAAAGCAGCTGTTTGTAATGTTCTGTTAATCTGTATGTATGAAGACAGCATTGTGTTTCCCTCCCTTTGCTCCTATAAGCATCTGAGATCCAGATGATGGCTCTTCCTCATACTCAGTATGTGATAGCAGAGGCCAGCACCCCCGTCACCACTGCCGTCAACAGCAGTCAGGTCAAAACGGTGAGTCTGACGTTTACTGGAAAAACTACCTGGCTTCCACTTTCAGACGGTGTCCTGCAATTGTGTTCGTTTCTAATGCGTTGCAGACACACTATGTCATCTCAGAAGGACAGACGGAGCTGGATGGTAAGCAGGTGAGCGTCCCGTCCGCCGCAGCACAGGTTCACCCCGATCCGCTGGAGCAGCCCGCCGCCAGTCAGCAGACCACCACGCAGTACATCATTACCACCACAACCAATGGGACGGGAGCCAGTGAAGTTCACATTACCAAACCCTGACACTGAATCACTCATGAAGAAACGCTCTGTGGTTTACTGAAGGGGGACAGATGAATTACTTTAAACAGATTTCTGATTTATTTTTATTTTCTTGAAGAGTAAAAAATAAACTTAAATAGTGAAAATGTTTTTTATGAAATATTCAGAACACTGGAGTGGTTAACTGTGTTTCTAGAGACCCAAAAAGACCCAACCATGTGTGGTTTCAGGAACTATCATGACTTTTAACCTGTGCCATACTGCCTCTTTTATGATCTTCATTTTGGCCTAGTCTGATTGTTGTTCTTGTTCCTTTATTTTTTTTATTCAGTTCATTTTCCCTTAAGTATTGATAGATTTTATTTTTTCATACCTGATTGAGACTGAGTATGGAAGCTTGTTTCTGCCATGAAATAAAAAAGGTAAATGTGACTTTTTTTATCTCACAATTCTGACTTTTTTTATCGCAATTGCGAGATATAAAGTCAGAATTATGAGATTTTTTTCTCGCAGTTGCAAGTTTGCATCTCAATTCTGACTTTATTTCTTCACAATTGTGAGTTCTAAAGTCAGAATTGTGTGAGAAAAACGCAATTGCGAGAAATTCAGCATTGCGACTATATCGCAATTCTGACTTTATATCGCAATTCTGACTTTATATCACAATTCTGAATTTCTAACTCACAATTCTGAATTTTTTCCTCAATTTTGACTTATAAAGTCAATTGCACATTATAGCGCACAATTGCAAGTTTATATATCGCGATTCTGAATTTATATCATGCAATTGTGAGGAAAAAGGGAACAAAGTCAGAATTGTGTGATATAATGTCAGGATTGTGTGATTTAAAAGTTGCAATTATCATCTTTTTTTGTTTTTTGTTTTAATTAGTGGCGGAAACCAGCTTTAATAGATGAGACCTTTAAAATATTTTTTTTAATATAAAGTGATTTCATGTTTCCCAATATAAAGGGGTCGAACGCTGTGAATTTTCACTTTTACTGGATTCTGTTTGAATATATTTGGAATTCTTGAAGTTAAATTTAGTGTCACCACAAAGCCTGTAAATCACTTAAATAATTTCAATCAGGCTCTGTATTCATGAACCTTCTGAAAGAAAACTTGCTTGGATTAGCAGGAGAATCTTATGAAATATCACATTTTACCCCAAAAACCAAAGAAAGAATTATAATTTACACTGAGAAAGTAAAGCTCTTTGTCTATTAAACATTATGAGAATTTGGAGAAAAAAATGTGCTTGGTTATCATGATCATAATGTCATGATTCAAAATTGTCCTTAAAAACAAACTTCAGTTTCTTGATACAAAATAGAATGTGTTTTTCCTTTGATTTTGGGGTAAAATATGATCTTAACATTAAGATTCAGTCTAGCAATGCAAGATTCAGGCATTGATAGTTAAACCTCAAATGTCCAAGATCAGATCATTCACTTTACTTCAGACTTGTGATTGAAAGCAAAACCCAGATCAACTTTTACTTAAAACATATTTAAGAGTCACCAGCGAGAATGAGGTTCAGGTAAAGGTTGAACACATAATTCCCCCCCCAAAAAAATCCATCCCAAAATGTCTCCATTAATCTGAATCCTCATGTAATTCTGTGTATCGTCTGTTAAAATGACTGGAGAACTTTAAGAACTTGTGTATTTCATGTAACTTGTGTTTCTGGACATACTAGTATTTATTTGGGTTTTGCACATCTGTCAGTTGGAGCACTGCTGCATCTTTATAACCTGAAAAAGGGAAATATATCCAACATACACTATTTATACCGAGACAAACTTGTACAATGTAAAAAAAAAATCAGTATCTGTACTATGATTATAAGTATTGTTGTAATTATTGACGGCTTATGTACAGTAATGCGCCTCAGTGTCTGAGTTGGTGTCTCCTGTTGTTCCTAGTGATGGGAAATAAATGTGCTTTTGTACACTTGATGTCTTCCTGTGTGTCCGTCATCAGATCCCTCATCTTGACCTTATTAAAGAAATGTTATGGAATAAATACAATAGTAAAATATATCGACAGCTTATTTTCAAGTATAATCTAATGTTTTGACTCATGCTGTGTTCCAGACGAGGTTGGACGTGGGAATATCACAAATTAAATGTCCCACCTCAGACCTCAGTGAGTTCCAGTCACTCATACGTCACGTTCACATGTTGACCACATGATGTCGCCATGACCCAATGACAGCATATCATTTTTGTGTCAATTATGGCAAACTAGAACGAAAATTACGCTTTTAAAACAGCTGACAAAAAGCAAAAACGAATGTAACATTATGTTAAACTTTGTTTTTACGTTCATATTCATTGGAATCAGGACGCGCCGATATATTTGAAGGAGATTACGTCAGAAAAGCACAAGTTTATCCGACTCTGTGTAACTATATGGATCTTTTTCTATCTTTTTAATTTTTTTAATAAAATTAGGATTTTATTAATTATTCACATTTTGTTTTTAAACCCTCCAGTTACTTACTGCTACACTTTCATAGTATGGTATTGAGGATATCAAGGATTTATAATAGGCCTACATTGTAAACATTCAGAACAAACCTAAACATTATATTTTGATAAGGAAAATCCATAAATCCCTCACGTTTTGTCCTTCTCCAGTGCATCCCCTTGTAAAAAAAAAAAAAAATAGTACACTTTAGCATATTTTAAAAAGAGTATTTACAAAAATAATAAACTTTAACTTAATTACGAACTGCATAATGCATATTTTTTACAATTAAATGAAAATGTATTAGTTTAACGGTCTCTGCTTTATGGGATTTGTGCGGTTTCATGCGGCAGTACATATCTAAATATATATGCATCCAAATGAGGCATTTAAAGCATCGACTGATTGATATTTGCTTCATAGTTTTCAAATTCAAACGCGCAAATCTTACCTTTACATCCGGGGCGGGAATAACAGAAACTTTTCATTTTGACAAGCGTGTGGGAGAGAGGAACTACTGACCATGGAAAACTGCATTTAATCATTCTTTTAACTAAATAAATAAAGTTGTAATGTGATGAGATTTTTATTAAAATGATTATTATCGCTTATTAAAATATTCCATGCATCTTTTTGGAAAATGACCGACTTTTTATTGGGTGGGCCCAGGCCGCTGAATTGAAGGGGTGTCAATTGTGTAAATTCATTCAATGGCAATTAGCTTAAGGGCTATGATGGATAATTAGGAATAATTCCCGATTTATAAAAACTGAATTGAAGGGGTGCAGGGCCGGTCAATTGTTACAATGAGGAGAATTATTATAATTTCTTGGACCTGCTTGAACCTGGAGATGAGGTCATGGCAGACGAGGGTTCAGCATCAATGATACGCTCTCCAGTGTTGGTGCTGGACGGATCATTCACAGGCCATCGCGAGCCTCAGAGTTCTGCTGGAAAGGGTCATTCCAAGGGTCGAGGAAAACCACATTTGGGATTGTGTTGTGCCACTCACATTAATCAAATCTGGCATAATTGCTATTGTATGGTTAATTATCAGGGACCAATGTTTCTTGGGGACATTCTACCAGAAACGTACATTATCTGTCCTTGAATTGTTAAAGTGAACAAAAATCCCAAAAATCTCTAAAACTGACTGATGGTTGATTTCTGTAAGTTGTTCTGTAAATGAATATGTCATTCATTAAGTTCTCAGATATTTTTTTCTTTATTAAAAACACTTTTGAAAATTACAAATCCGGTTTTTGTCCTTGTCCCCAGCCAAATTAGAGCTACAGCGTTCATAGTTTTGTTATGATAAAAACTGTTATTTAGACAAAAAAACTTCATCAATAACAAGTTTAAGCTGTTATCATTCACATCAATTGATTAAAAACATGAAATTATACATAATTTCTACAAATAAATACTATTAAATAACTGTCCCCATGTTTTCGGTCAGTCCTGTCACGTTCACATGAAACTCTACATAAAATGTTTGCAATAGGCCTTTAAGGGTATGACTCAGAGGAAGTGACATCATTTGATTGAGGTAAAACTGTCACTGATCAAGGGTGAGTTCTATCATTGAATTTTATGATTTTAAGCTTGTTTTTGTATGTCTTTTTTGAGGAGGACGAGCTAAAGTTGTCAGGCCCTGTCACGGTAAAATATCCCAGAAAATAATGACATTTTTTAAATCCAAAACATGTCTAAAAAGGTAACTGAAATTGCTTGCTTGCATGTTAGCAGTTTTTAAGATAGCATGCTAGCAGCCTGAGTAATGGCAGTTTAAAATGGCGACCATCAGGTCCTGTCACATCAGTCCCGTCACATTCCTGTGACAGCGCCTGACAAATGAATGGCATTGTTCTTTTTATTACATTTATTGCATACAATATGTATTTAATGCATGCCATAGCAAAATATTATTTGAATAAATAGACATTACACTGTAAATTTGAAGGTTTTTATGCTCATCTACAATTTTTTTTTTTTTTTTTAATTTTGTCCCTCTTTTACCTAGCACTGCTTTTGAGGTTGCACTTTGTATATTGTATATAATGATATTTCACTTCATATTGCAGCTTGGTAATAACAGTGATACCATGGTAATATCTACATTAATACCTAGGAAATGAGGTATTGAGGTATGATATAAAAATGTAGTATTTGAGGAAATATTGATGAATTGATCTCTTAAACTGTTTAGATGAAGTTGGGGGTATATATCCACTACTATGTTTTTGTAAAAATCTCCTATGTAAAGGTAGTTTTTTTTTAAAAATATATGAGTGCCTGGCGGGTATTCTGTGACTTTGTGTACAACGGTTGACCGAAAAGTTGCTTTTATTTCTTATAAAAATGACAAAATCATGTTAGATACAATCAGGGACATGTGACCAAAAAGAAAATGCTATTTATTATGAAACCATTCTAACATATACAAATTTGTCTGTGACGGGGCCTGACATTTTAAGGGTGAAATGCGTATAAAAATGTATTTTATTCAATCATAAAAACATGCTGAGATGGCACGATATGTGTTTCTCATAGTGTAACGTCCTCTATATGACTCAATGTTCAGATTTAAGAATAAGATATTTTTTTCCCCAAGTGAAAATGTACGTTTCTGGTAGAATGTCCCCTTGAGCAGTGAATGTATATAGACTACAGTACCGGTCAAAAGTCTGGAAACATTATATTTGTAATGGTTTTGAAAGAAGTCTCTTATGCTCAAAATACAGAAAAAACAGTTATATTGTGCAATATGAATACAATTTTAAATAATATTTTTTTATTTTAATATATTTTCAAGTATAATTTGTTTCTGTGATGCAAATGTGAATTTTCATCAGCCAGTCTTCAGTGCCACATGATCCTTCAGAAATCATATACATATTTACACACTGTATAATAGCAAGTACAATATACTTAACCCTCTACTGCACACATGTTGATGGCACATGAAAAAACAAACTGGTACAGCCTGGACCACAAAACATAATAAACATGCTCCAGCCAATAACCGACAAGAATGATTTTAAATGCGCGTTCATGACTGTTTCAGGAAGCACGGAGGGGAGGAGGAGGAGGAGGAGGAGGAGGAGGGAGGGTCTAGCTAGCCTCTCTTTTGTTTGATAACACTTGGAACGTCAACAGGAAGTTACTCCACCCAGGATCGCTTAGAGCACCTTTAAGTTCAGTTTGACAATAATAGATGGATTTTTTCTAGATGATAAAATTTCTGTCACGACAACTTTCAGTGTGTTTTTCATGGTAATGGATATATGACAATGTTGATATGTTTGGTCTTGGTGGAATAGATCTGCTGCTGCTGTTATTGCTGCTGGAAAGCAAGTTCAGGAAATAAACAGACATTCAGTATTGCATTCATGAATTACCCATAGCAGATCTATACAGGTGGAGCTGGGGAAGGTGGAGGGTTTCTCAAAGCGCGCCGCAACTACAGCAAATGCTATCAAAGCACTAGAAGGTTGAGCAAGCGAACTCATTGGCTACTGATAGAGCAGGAACCAATCAGCTGTGCCCTAAAGAGAATGATGTGATTGCTAGAAGACTGACTTCAGGACCAATCAGCCATCTAGAGTTTCATGACAGAACTTTGTGTTTTTAGGTAACTATTCCTATAAGCTTCAAGATTGACCTAAATCTTTCTAATACATGAATAGTGGATAGTGCACCAAATTATTATTATTATTATGATTGTCCATTTATAGTCTCATTTAGAGTAGGGTTGTGTTTTAGACAGGCTCTACAATGCACTCAAGTTTGCAGCCATGTAGCATTTATGCAACTAAAAACATTTATTCAAAGGGGTCATATAGAAATTTTATATACATATATACATAAACAGTCATAAACAGATTGGGTCATACATAAAGAACTATATAAATAAACATGACTCGTCTTGACGTTTAAAAACAAAGTAAATGTGTCTGTGATGACTTGATGATTCTCTCCAGTCTCGTCGTCTCTCAAGTTCTTCTCAGACGTGGACAGGCTCTGAGTCTCTGGTGCGGCGGCTCTGAGTTCCTGTCAGGTTGGGGTTGGACTTCAGGCTTCAGTCGAGTCTCGAGTTGGAGCCCTCCACCGAGGACAGCAAGTCTGTTATTTCCTATCCAATACAAAGATTAAATGAACAAGTCAACTCATGAATGATTTTAGAGCTGATTTACAACAGAACTGAATTCTGTTTGCATCACTGACTCTGTTATTTTCCTGTTTATTAATGTGATCTGATCTGAAATCTGAAAATCTCACTAGAAACAATCCAGAATTGAAGGCAAATGATAATAATCTACTCTGTCTGTTACACTTCCTCACACCTGTAATCACTGATCGAGTGAATCTCCTGAACCTCTCCAATCTACATCATTTCTAATCCATTTGTGTTGTAACATCTGCTCTGTCGTCGGCCGTTTAGTGGGATCCCGGGTTAGGCACTGGCTAATCAGATCTCTGCATTCTGTGCACATTTTAATAAGGAGAGAGCTGGTTAGTCATGACCATGTGACTTGGCATCTATGAAAACAGCACCTGAAACATGATTAATGTCATGTAAAATGTTCCACACTTCACCTTTAACTGTGCAGAGCCTTTTGCTTTATGTGTGTGTGTTTATTGTTCTCAATATTATTCCCTCACCTTTGGATAAGCTGGAGTTCTGAAATGTGACTTCGGCTCGTGTGATTTCCACTCTGTCCTGAAAAGGAGAGCATGCGTTCACCATCTCATAGAGCAACACTCCTAGAGACCAGACATTCGCTGGGACGGCATGGAATCGAGGGTCTGTCAAGGCTTCAGGTGGGCAGTAATACAGCACTCCTGTAAGAAAGACATTTGGACATTGTTGAGCTTTTTTAAAAGCATCAAATAATCAGTAAGTTCACTACATTCACTCCCAAAACGCTCACCACGGTATAGGTCCCTCTCGTAGCCATCGCTGCTAAACAGCTGACCGCAGCCAAAGTCTATCAGCTTGAGCTCCAACGTGTTTTTCTTCAACAGGAAGTTCTGCGCATGGACGTCATTATGAAAAACACCGTGCTCGATGCAGTGTTGTACTGCCAGCACGGCCTGTGGCATGATGACCCGTGCTGTTGTTTCGTCCAGTTGAGGATGACGAACGATGAAGTCCAGCAAGCTCTCGCAGGGTTCAGGGAACTCCATGACCAGAGTGAATTTTCGAGGATGTTCAAACCACTCGTATAGTTGTATGATGTAGGGGCTGATGGGTTCTCGCCTCATCATCAGCAGCAGCGCCACTTCTGTAACGAGAGGTTCGGGATGCCCAGGCTAGAGAAAAGCAGTAGACAGAAGGTTAGCTGGGTAAAAATCTGAAGAAAACGTATCATTTTTAAATGGACTTTTCTTTGATCTTTTCAGATGTGTTCAACAGAGTCTTTTTGGTCATTTGGTGTTTCTGGGCTTATTTGTCTGTTACATTTACACCTAATGCTTCCTACAGGTGTATTAACTACAGTAATCTGCACTTAAACAACTAAATACACATTCAGGTTTTGGCCAACTTACGATATCAAGGTAACAGTTGTTGTCAGTCTTGCGAATCCGTTTGATGGCAACCTGAGAAAAAAAAAAAAACAGACAAATTGATCTAAGTATTAAACCATCTCTTAAATGTTTTAAATATGTTTTGACGCATGCAAGAGCAACACGTTTGTACAGTTCGGTAAGATTTACCTTTTTGGCGTCAAATTTGCGTGTTCCTTCGTACACCCTGCCAAATCCTCCAGATCCAATCATCTCTCCCGCGTTGTAGAGAGACTCAAAGGGCTCTGAAAACAAACAGAAAAATATGAGCTTGATAGATCCTTTGTTTCATTTGAAAAATATCAGTGCTGGTTGTGTCGAGAAAATAATATTAATATGGGAAAAATAACATTAATATTCTCTGAAAACAAGCCTTAAGATATTTTTAGTGGAAAACAAGACGACATAACATTGGAGAAATAATGCCTGGCGATTTACCGTTATTTGTCTTGACGGCGGAGCGATCTGGAGCAGGTGACGGTTCAGGATCAGGCTCTGACTCCAGATCTGCTGGAAGGACAAAAGGCTCCACAACATCCACAGCACTACTGTGGAAACAGCAGCCGAAAGGACTCTTCATAGCCTTCCACAGCCTCCGGAAGAAAGAACCAAATCCTTTCCTCTTCCGACGTTTTGGTTTAGGTTTTTCTGAAATGAAGAAAAACAATTGAAAACGACTATTAGAAACATCTCTGACCTCAAATTAAACAATGATATGATGACATAACTTACATTTTACTGTTAAACTCTGTAATGTTACAAATCAAAAGTAGGTAAATTTTGCTGAGCAACAGTAAATGTGACCGAACATTAACGTGTTAAAAACCTGAAGCAGTCTTATGCATGAAACAGCAGAATCTCTATCTGTACACTTTACAGCGGCCAGCCTTATTTCAGTCTCACCTGTTGAGCTCTTGTTCACAGGAGAAGCCTCCTCCACGGCACCCCGAGCAGTTCGGCCATTTGAAGTCTCTGGCGGCCCGACAGGAACTTGACCCGGCAGCGGAGGGCACATCCACTCCTCGAGGCTGTCGGACCTGGACAAACGCCGGTTGCCCTGTTGGTTTGGGCGATCTGATCCATCACCACTCCACCTCCATATGACGCTGTACGAGCCTCTGCTGCTGAGGCTCAACAACTCTCTGCATGAGCGCCTCTCTACATTGTCCTCAGAGAGGGACAGACATGATGCGGACATGACGTCCGGTGAAGAATCTGTCTGAGTGGATCCGGAGCGGCCGGAGGCTGGAATATTTCAAACATCAAAAACTGTTTTTTAATAATATCAATGATCAGTGTCAGTGGTCACATCAAATTGTTAACTTTCTTCTTTCAGTAATAAATCATTTATTAACTGAGCCATAACTCGTTTAATAAAAGCCTGTTCTGACCTCTGTGAGAGCGTTTATCAAGTCTTTTAAATGGAGTGGACGGACGTCCATCATCTGGGCTCTGCTGGCTGCCGCTCTGCCACTTCCTCCTCCCGTGATCCTGACCTGTGGACACAAAAACAGAAAACTCTGACGGCAGAGGTGTTGAATATCCAGATACCTCCTGGCTCAGTGTCTGGGTCGGGTCTGGCAGCGGATCCTGAACGCGGTCATCAGAACCAGGTCTCCAAACCTCCTGACCAGCCGTCTGAGAGGAAGCAGCTCTCCTGGATCTGGAGCGGCCTGAGGCTGGAATATTTCAGACATCACATAGTTAGTCATGTTTTATTAATAATCAATAATCAACATCAGTGTCTTGGTACTATAGTTACTCAAATTGAAGAGTTTACTTCATATGCAAGGAATCAAATACTTGTGATCACTTAGCTGGGAAAATTAGGGGATCAAATGGGTTCCCTCGCACAAGTTTCTTCACATTCATTTAGTAAATCATTGTACAACATCATACCATAACACACCATGAACGGATGAAAAACTAAAGCCCTCACCTCCTCTTTCACCGCCGTGAGACGTCGACATCCTCTTCCAAACGGCAATAAAAACAATAACTTACAAAATACAATATATATATAAAAAGAATGAAATCAGGAATAATCCTCCAAAAAAAAAAAAAAAAAAGCTAAAATAAAATAATTAAATGAAACTCCTACAATAAAAAGAACAATAAAATAAAAGTGTCCTCAGAAATAATAT
Source organism: Megalobrama amblycephala (assembly GCF_018812025.1). Taxonomy (NCBI): domain Eukaryota; kingdom Metazoa; phylum Chordata; class Actinopteri; order Cypriniformes; family Xenocyprididae; genus Megalobrama; species Megalobrama amblycephala. The sequence continues at coordinate 31,924,512 of NC_063062.1, read as the reverse complement.
CAAGTCTTTTGAAATAAATAAAACTATGTAAAAGAAATCTCCTCCGCTCTCCTTCTAGAATAAAAGTCTCCTCTCAGCAATCCTCCGAACAGCTTCACAATCTCAAGAAATGCAAAAGTCTCTGAAATCGCTTCGCCTCTCAATCATCAACATATGCGATCCGGTTCCAGTGTGTATATATGCAGACAGAATTCATAACACGCGTCGCTATAGCAACTAACATTTGAATGCTCATATGCACGCACACCTGAAGTCACGTGTGTGAGCAGAGCGCGTGAGCGCACATCGAATCTAAACAATAATCAATTTATTGAATACTTTTACTAACTTAATTTTGACGTTTTATTTAATACATATGAGATTTATTCTTTCGAAACAGTTATTATTCTTATTATAATCCGGGGAATTATTTTGGTCCAAAACCATCATTATCATAATTGAATAATAAAAGGCACTTATAGTCTAATATGGATCCTAGAGTCGTTGATTAGGACTGAAATGCTGAACTTTATTATGTTAATAAAATGAAAACTCAGAATGACGTGATTAACTTGACTTTATGGACAGCAAAACACAGTAAATAAAATAAAACAGTAAATAAAATATTCATTCATGAAGCGTGTGGAGATGTTTGACTGACAGTTTGAAGAGCCAATGGAGTTACGAGGTTTAGTCACGAGATCTTTTTAGTACTTTTTTTTTATTGGTTAAAAATTTCAAAACCCAGAGTAAAAGGTGACCTAATGATTTATGAAGAAAAAAACGACATTACGAGATTTCTGCACGACAGCAACGATATGGATCAAAGTTTAGAATCTTTTAACTATAAATGTTTGTACTTATCTTTGCATGTCTTCTGCAATATTACTCTGAGACGATCGAAGGGCTGCTTCTGGTTAAACACGATGATCTCACCATCATACTAATTTATATTTTAGTAACCAGCATAAACCAGCTCAAACACCTTCCATGCATCAAAACATACCTAACTGACATATGCTCGCTTTTTCAACAGGGTTGACCCACTTAAGTAGGACTTAAAGGGATAGTTCACCCAAATATGAAAATACTGTCATCATGTACTCATCCTCATGTTGTTTCAAACCTGTATGAGTTTCTTTCTTCCATTGAACACAGAAGAAGATATTACAAAGAATGTTGGTAACCAGACAGTTGACGGCACCCATTGACTTCCATGTTTTCTTTTTCCTACTATGGAAGTCAATGGGTGCCATCAACTGTCTGGTTACCAACATTCTTTGTAATATCTTCTTCTGTGTTCAATGGAAGAAAGAAACTCATACAGGTTTGGAAAAACTTGTGAGTGAATAATTAATGACAAAATTAAAATTTTTGGATGAACTATCCCTCTAAGTATATGTGATTTCATAATATAGCCTATCTGTTGTAAATATGGTTAAAGTGTCTGTTGAATGTACTGACAAGCTTATGGTAAACTACTGTAATATTACAAAGTGCACTTTTAAGAAACAGTCATGAAAGTGTGCTTTCTTTAAGTAAACATAAGTGGCCTTTTATTTATTATATTATCTGCAGGTAAGCTACAATTTTATTAAAATATACTTTTAAGATTTTAACTACACTAAAATTGCACATTCAGTACTATTAACTTTTGGTTTTTCACGGTGATCATGCTGCTCTTACTGGGCACCTGCTTTATATTTTGTATCGTGACATAATGATATGTATTTTGTATATGTATTTGAGGTGGGAGCGGTGGCAGCTGGCACAGGTGTGTTGGGAAATGCCTCAACAACTTCCCTCACCACACCACATTCCTCACATACTCTTGGTACAACACGACAAGGAAAACAATAAACATTAATGTTTGATGAATTAAGCCTGCTGGTCAGACTGGCACAACTGGAAAATCCAGCATTTGTTCTCCACGGCATGATTTGAGCAACCCAAACACTTCACGCAGGGCGTCCATGAGGATACATGCCTCAGCTGAGCTCTGGGCATGTGTGGAGCTGCTGGAAGCGGAGCAGGACTCGAGGCAGAGGAGGACAGGATGGAAGGGAGGAGGAGAAAGAGATGTCGGAGGGAATGATCAAACGTGAGGTGGAGAAGAGAGCTGGAAGAGGGAGCAGATGGATGAGGTTGGTGTTTGAGAGTGGGTTAACCATTGTGAAACAGAAGTGTGCTTAAATGTATTGAATGTGCATTGTAGTGTTCTTCAGTTCTGAATTTTCATTTTTGAGTGAACTAGCCCTTTAAATGCACTTAAAGAGAGTCCGCTTTTATGACTTAACATACTTAAGTACACTTTGAAAAAGTGCACTTTGTAGTAATGTTAAAGTTTTACTATAAAGTACATTGTTTTAATAATCTTTTGTCAAGAACTTATTTTGATGTGTTGACTAACATACTAAAGCACATGTGAAGTATTGATTATGATTTTAACTAGTGTTTTTTGTTACATTTGAAAGTTAATATATTTTAAATGTACTAAATTGCAACTTCTTTATTACAAATGTGTATTTTAGTTTAACATAAAAAGCACTCTTAAGCTCAACTAACTGCATTTAATATAAATTGAAATAATACATTTTTAATTTAATTGCATAATAACATCATTAAGTGTCTGAAAACATTACATTCAGTTTACACAAGTATATTCTTTTAAAATATATTATTTTCATAATAATTATTCTTTTTTAAAGTATGCTCACGTGTATTTCTTTTTCTCAAGGGAAAAGAGCTTCAGACTCTCAGTTCTTATACTGTAACTACTGTACATACATACACATGATGCTTTGGCAGAGAGTTACTGACTACAAGTGCTTCTATAGTGAGTGATTCCCTTAAAGGGACAGTTCAACCAAAAATAAAAATTCGGAAGAAGATGCCTGTTTTTTTCCCCTTCCATCTACTCAATTAAAATCAATGGGGTTCCAAAATTGTAAGAGTTAAAACAGATAATAAAACAGGCCAAAAAATCCCACTTATATTAAAGGAAGGACCTGAGTCCTATCTACAGACGAGAATATCATAGACTTGCCAGTATGCAACCACATGTCAACATAGCAACTCCCTGGCAACCACCACAAGACCCTAATGTGGCAATGAATATTGCATGGGCAAACATCACTCACAAATTCCTTTGGTTTAGCCAACTGTACTAATATTATGATTCACTCTTCCTGTCAGACTGCATTGGAGAAACTGGCCGAAATGGAGTCAGCGTCTGGTTCCGATAGCAGCCGTGTGGTTGGTTGTTCTGGAGGAGTCTCCTCTGCACCCGTCCGTCAGTCTGACTGAAGCCGCGGGTCGACTGCTCCTCGCCGGGCTGCTGTGTGCAGCGATGGCTCTTTGTGCTTTAGCCTTCCGCTTCCTGCTCTGTAATGGGCAGAAAGTAAAGCAGGTCAGTCTACTGTTGAATTTATTTCAGCTGTTAGATCTAGAGGAATTTCAAATGTGCTTCAAAGCAATAGTGTTTTTAGTTTTGCATCTTTTGCCAGCTTATTAGTGTCTACAAATGAAATTGTCATGTAAATAAATATTTCTGTATTTGTATGTGTGATTTTCTCAGCATCTCCCATACAATGGTGACGTGATAGTGAGAAAAACTGCTGAAAACCAACAGCAGGCCAGGTGAGAGAGACCTAATCCTGTACATGTCACATACCAAATATCCAGATTAATTGCACAGTTTGTGTTGGGGGTTAAATTGACACCCACTGGTTTCCATGCAATTAAACACTGCTTTTACAAAAAAAAACCCTATTGTAGCTTGTCAGGGACTAAAAAATATAAAATATTAGAAATTATTAACTCCTACTGTGTTAAAATAGTTTCTTTCTTTGTGATAGGAGTCAGTTTGAACTACATATTTATATGTTCAAAATTAGCTGCACAGACATAAAATAAAACAAGAAACAGCAAATTCTCCTTGGATGATTCAGAGATGATTCAAGTGTTGAATTTCATAAGTTTCACATGGATCTCATATTTTAGTCAAGCTACAAATAAAGCTTTTTTTTCTTCTTTTTTTTTATAGCCTTTCTAAAAAACATCTACGTGTCAATACTTTGCACTCACATTCATGACCCTAAATGGAAAAAGTTACAAAAATTTCAAGAATAAATGTTTCAATAATGTTTCAAGCAGTTTAAAATCATTGCAATAAAAGAGGAATTTTATGGGTTCAATAGGCCTATAAGTTGGTAACACTTTACAATAAGGTACCGTAAGTTAACATTAATGATGCATTTACTAACATTACCCAACAATGATCTGTACATTTGTTACTGTATTTTAAAATCTTTATTAACTTTGTTTAGTGAAAATATACATTCATTGTTATTTCATGTCAGTTAAGGTCCATTAAATAATATTAACAAGACAACTTCTGATTTTAATAATGTATTAGTGTTGATATTAACATTAACTAAGATTAATAAATGCTTTAGAAGTATGTATCATTGTTCTTACAATTCTCACCAAGGACGATAACTATAATGATAAAGATAAAGCTCCAAAAATCATTCTAAGTATAAAATAATTGCAGACTCCGTATCACAACTATAATGATAATAGCACAGAGAAACAATTTTTGGTTACTTTATTTTATAGTGCTGTAGTTACATTGTAATTACTCAAATAAGTACTGAGTACTATTAATTAACTAAATGTACTTACTATAGAGTTACAGTTAGGGGTAGTTACTTGTAATTACTTGTAATTATGCATCATTTACTGTTATTACTAAAGTAAGTACATGTAGTAACGTGTAACTATGGCACTGTAATATAAAGTTTTTTTTCCAGCTGATGATCAATAAAACAATGACAGCCAATTAGAATCCATCCTGCTTTAGAGATCTCGAGCATTTAAAGTGGCAGATGAAAAAACTGGTGTAGATGCTAATATAGTTATCGTTATAGTTAACAGGCCTAAATTCAGTGGTCCCATGGTAACAAATAATGTTTAGTTCTTCTGGCTTTAGTATTATAATACAAATTATTTATTTATTTTTGCACATTTAACATGTACTGAACCCAGGAAATTCCTTTAATCAAACCCTAAAAACTAGATTTCAAAATAAAACACAATGCTGGCTGCGTCCGAAATTGCATGCTCTCTAGAGTATGTACTTGTTTTGAATAAGTAATTACTTCACGACTGCTAAAAAGTATGTTCTATATAGTATGAATGTAATCCAGACATACTACATTCACTATGTTGTCATTATCATGTGATCTACCAGCATCAGTTGCATCGCTTCACTGCCATTCACAAATCCTCTCCCCATGGGATAGTGTTGTAAGCACAATCCACGTCATCCGGGTACTTTTTGCCTATGAGTACTGTGAATTTAGACTACTACTCCAGAATTTAGACTGCTACTCTTTTCACATAGCCTACTGTTTTTCACCTACAATAGGAAAGTATGTTTTTTTTATTTTTTGTCTTCCTATGGTTTAAAACCATTCATTTCATTTATCTTATTTGTATCAGTATAAATCCACAGCAGGATGCAGGTCATCTTGAATCCCAGGTTAATGTTCTAGCGGATGGTTTAGCGGTGTCCCTCCTCCATGAGCCCCTGCCGGACCCCAGCGAGCCCCACATACGAGGCCTTCTCACCAGACTAGAGGTTTGTCTCATGAGGATGGGTGGTGCATTGACACATTTGAACCATAATAGGCCCATCCTTACTTTCTGTCAGAATGAACACTGTCATTAATGGAAAGTGTCAGCAGTCATTATGCTGTCATGTTGAACTCGTTGCATATTTCTAATCATGTTGCCGTTGGAAACAGACTGCTCTTGTTGATCCTGCTAAACATGAATTAGTGGCGTTTATACATACCAGTCATTTTTGTCTTTTTGATTTCAGGCAGTGTCTCGGAGTCTAAGCAGGAGTGGCTATGAGGAAGAGAAGGAGAAAAAGGACAAATGTGCACTTCAAGACAGAGTTAAACATATACGCTTTTACCTGCAGGACAGGTGAGCTGTACAGATGAACCTTATCTACATACACAGATATGACAAATATTTACCTATTGTCACAAACTGTTCAGACTTCAATGTGAGTGGCTGTTTCTATGTTTGAACTCCACCTAAAATGTCTCACACCCTGTCCTGTTATGTATGATTTCAGACAGCAAACTGACATGCGAAGAAACATGCTTTCATTTTAATGGTTATGAGAAATAACTCAGAGAAATAAAAAAAAGTGTGCTTAATTGCAATGTGAACTTCAAAATACTACTGCAGTGTACTTCAAATCTTAAAAGTATATTTTAAAAAAAATGGAACTTGCAGATTATATAATACTAACAGAAATAAACGGCACTTAAAGAGTTAGTTCTCCCAAAAATGAAAATTCTGTCATTAATTACTCACCCTCATGTCGTTCCAAACCCGTAAGTCTTCCGTTCATCTTTAGAACACAATTTAAGATATTTTTGATGAAATCTGATTTCTGTCCCTCCATTGACAGTCTACGCAACTACCACTTTGACGCTTCAAAAAGTTCATAAAGAGATCGTAAAACTAATCCACATGAATCGAGCGTTTTCTGAAGAGACTCAGTCGCTTTATACATTGAACAGATTTAATTTAGGCTTTTATTCATATATAAACATTGATGAACATTGAACTCGCACATCAGTTGTGGTAAATGGAAGCTGACGTATGAGAACCAATGAGGTTTATTCTAGTGTGTTATGCTGCATGTTTGAGCTTCTGAAATCTGTCAGATTTCATCAAAAAGATCTTCATTTGTGTTCTGAAGATGAACGGCTTGTACTTAAGTGTACTTAAAAAGAGAACACTGTCATGACCTAAAAAGCCGTATGTAATAACGTCACATTATTTTTTAAATTCGCACTGAAGTATATTCTTTTAAAGCATATTATTTCTATAATAAGTACTCTTTTTAAAAGTAGGCACTTCTTTTTTTCACAAGGCACTGTACACTTGTATTGCCAAAGCTAATGACAAATGTTCAGACACACCTACTCATTTTTTATTATGACTATTTTCCACACAGTAGAATAATAGCAAAGTCATTATATCTATGACATACACAACTGGAATTATAGGAGGTATAGCAACTAAAAATGTTACACAAATCGAAACCCGATTTTAAAGTCACCCTTTAGATTTCAGCTTTGTTCATTCTCTCAATCAATATCTACTTGAATGATAAAAAGTCCAAAACATCCAACATGTTTATCATATTTGGCAAAAACGACTTTCTTTTTTTCTGAACTGTTTTCTGGGTAGCTGTTTGTTGTGAACCGATAATTGTCTTTTCATGGCCAGATAGAAGTGCATTTAATGATGTTACGGTGTTGTATTGTTGCGTTTGGGTTTTCTAATGGTTTCTAATGCTCGTGTTCTCTGTGTCTGTCAGGATGAGCTCTCTGCGTTCTCTGCTGCAGGTTCAGCGGGAGTGTGAGGCGAGTGTGTGTGCGGTTCAGAGCTCTTTACAGAAGCGCTGGGCTCTGCTGGAGGAGTTACACACCAGAGTGACTCTGAGCCCTGACAGCACACAGGAAGCACACAACCCTCACGCCGTCCTCACAGACACTGAGGTGACACATGTCTTGCCATATACAATCTTATAGTGACCGTCTGTGATGAATGTTTACTGATATGTGTGTCTTTATTTGTGTCGTTTGTGTTTCAGAGCCTGTTCGCAGAACTCGGTCAGTTCAAAAGCAAAGTCCAACAGTGCCGGACTCAGCTGGAAACCAATATAAACCTTTTACAGGTCAATACACACATTTATATAGTCCTTTTTGAATAATTTTACAGGTTTTAATGTATTTATGAAGATATTTTCAGAAATAGGTATAGCAAGACAAGTATACATTGCAAACACAGCAACTTTCGTATTATAAAGTCTGAAATGAAGTGTGGTTTTGCTGGTTGCTCTTCCTCAGGCACTTCGCAGCAGCCATCAGGGTCTGGCCGAGACTGTTGGTACCACCGTCGACTCTAAATGGACCAAAGAATTATTACAGTCCAGCACTGATCTGGTATGAAGACATTCACAGATAACGACAGCCTCAGATAGTCAAGTCAAATTTATTTATATAGCGTTAAATAAATCATGATGTTAATGTTTATAATATCTTAATATATTCATGCCTTATAGTCACATTTCACAGATTAAAGCTGGCCAATTATATAGTTTACATTTTGCAATGACAGGCAATCCAGCAGTTCAGATTTGCTATAGTACAGGTGCTGGTCATATAATTAGAATATCATCAAAAAGTTTGTTCTGCGAACAGGCTCTGAAACACAAACGACACAAATAAAGACACACAATAAATAAACTTAACCCTATCGATTTTCTATGGGGTTAAGGTCAGGCGAGTTTGCTGGCCAATTAAGAACAGGGATACCATGGTCCTTAAACCAGGTACTGTTAGCTTTGGCACTGTGTGCAGGTGCCAAGTCCTGTTGGAAAATGAAATCTGTATCTCCATAAAGTTGGTCAGCAGCAGGAAGCATGAAGTGCTCTAAAACTTCCTGGTATATGGCTGCGTTGACCTTGGACCTCAGAAAACACAGTGGACCAACACCAGCAGATGACATGGCACCCCAAACCATCACTGACTGTGGAAACTTTACACTGGATCTCAAGCAATGTGGATTGTGTGCCTCTCCTCTCTTCCTCCAGACTCTGGGACCCTGATTTCCAAAAGAAAATGCAAAATTTACTTTCATCAGAAAACATAACTTTGGACCACCCAGCAGCAGTCCAGTCCTTTTTGTCTTTAGACGCTTCTGACGCTGTCTGTTGTTCAAGAGTGGCTTGACACAAGGAATGCGACAGCTGAAACCCATGTCTTGCATACGTCTGTGCGTAGTGGTTCTTGAAGCACTGACTCCAGCTGCAGTCCACTCTTTGTGAATCTCCCCCACATTTTTGAATGGGTTTTGTTTCACAATCCTCTCCAGGGTGTGGTTATCCCTATTGCTTGTACACTTTTTTCTACCACATCTTTTCCTTCCCTTCGCCTCTCTTTTAATGTGCTTGGACACAGAGCTCTGTGAACAGCCAGCCTCTTTTGCAATGACCTTTTGTGTCTTGCCCTCCTTGTGCGACACTAACCAGAGTTATGTCAAAGATGTCCATTAAACTGAAAAGTCTTACTTTTGACACGACAAGAGTTCATCCGTCAAATCTTTATTAACCCACAGCAGTGTTTATATCTGGGTGGAATGTGGAGCATTTTTGTGCATATCCGATTGAAATCCGATTAGATTTAGCAAGTGTGAATGGCAAAAAATCACATAAAATGTGACTTTTAAAAATCCGTTTTGAGCTACATTCATATGTGGTTTGAAGTCCTATTTGAATCACATTTCTGAACTCCTCTGATCGGATTTTGCGTGGTTTATGTCACTTTTTCACGCCATGTCAAATGTAAACGTCAGACATTGTTATAGGAAGCATACTGAAAGTTACTGCAGAAACAAGGTTGTGTTGTTGCAAAGTGCTGGACAGCAAAAAATGACAAATATATTAGTAACCCATAGGGGAGAGTAGGGTAAGATGAGCCGTTTTTTTACTTATGTGGTCCTCAAGATAAGGGAAAATGAGGCAGAAGTATAATGAAAGTATCTTAAGTAGTTTCAGGATGTTTCCTATCATTTTAAATGATAAGAATGCGTCTATAACAAATGGTTCTAAACATATGGCTTCTTATTAAAAAAAGTGTTCCTGTTGCTCAATTTACCCCAGGTTAGGGGTAAGTTGATCCGACTCAGTAGGTGGGTGTAAACCGACCATCTAACTGAATCTGAATCAAACACATGTGAAAATTTTAAAGATAATGTACCTATTTTTTAAGTGTGGAGTTTTTAAAAACTAATTTAATAATCAAATTTCCTTTTACAAATATTCATTTTCTTTTTTAACTTAAACAACATAAAAGCAACCAAATGAAGTTTCAATATCTTTAATTGTTTGCATTTCTGAAACAATATGTTGAACATTAAAGTTGTAACCTTCCCGCAAACAGACTAAACAGAGAGATTATTGAGTAAAATTAAATAAAAACTAAATAAGAATGAATAAATGTCACTGAAACTAAGATTTTAGTCAAAAGGTTCTTTACATGATAGTTTTTCTGCAATGCCGACCATATTAGGCCATTAGAGACTACAGGTGGAAAGATATATATGATTAAACATCCTCTGGTTTGTATCAGAGAAGGATTTGGTGTACTTGAATACTATTCCTATCAAATAAACTCGAAAATAAAGATAAACTGAACCAGCTGCGTAATAAATGACACCAGTTTATACTTCAGATTTAACTTAAATTCAGTGCCTTATGGTGGGGTAAGTTAAAACGCTGGCTCAGTTTACCCCACAGCATTTGGCTCACTTTGCCCCATTTTAGGAAAAGCTAGCTAGTTTACCAATTCAGAATAATATTTAGCTAAATGACTTGCATGGTTTTATATGTTGCTAAATCACCAATATGCATCATAAATATTTTTAGACATGGACAAATTTGTTTTGATGAAACAGCCATTAAATCTGTTATGTTAAAATTGTACTTTCAGTCAGGCAGGATTTGCTATATGGTATATATTGCTTTATGTGAATATACTGTATGTATGCAGGTAAAGTAGGTTGTACTATAACATATCGCTGGGCGATAACAGCCTCTGATGAAGATTCACTTATACTGGGATGTTCACCCTCTGCACTTTTCAGGATATATTCTAACAGTTTAGAGGAAAATATAACTGAATCAAAACTATAACTGACAAAACTAGTGTGAAAGAGCATACTTTTGCTTTTGATATGATTTGATTTGTTCAGTAAATCATTTTGTTTCTTTCCGGGTGACAGTTTTCTGAGATCCATGAGGATTTCACGTCTTTGGAACAGCAGACGTCAAATTTTGTGATCCACTTGAGAGGCCTGAATGCTTCTGAGGAGGAAAAGACAAGATTATCTCAAGATGATCAGGCACAGATCTCTGCAACGTCATCTCTTCCTGTTGTTCCGGTGTACGTTGCTGCTCCGGACGCAGTGCAATCACATTCTGACCCAGAAAGTGATCCAGAGTCCCCAGAAGCCTCACAGAAAACCCACTCCAAAATGTCCCCCTTCCATATGCTGTGTGGGATGAAGAGGAGGAGGACATCGAAGTAGTTGATTGTTTTTACAGGACCTTTTTAATGCCTAGTATTTTTCATTTTTTTTTGACAGCCTGTTGAGCAGGTGTAACAACATGTTTTATGCACTTTATGCATATTAGAGAGTCCACTTTTTTTGGACTCTCTAAATTGTGTCCATACTGTGACTTGTGATTCTCTACTTGTAAAATGTGTAAATAAGATATTTTTCATATGTATAATTAATAAAATAATATTAATAACATTACATGAATTGCATTAAATATAGTACTGATTGGTTTTCATTAACATATAATATATACAGTAGTGGTGTCCAGAGGGGATATTTGTTTATAATGACCCTACAAGTTTAATTAAACCATGAAAATATGAGGAAAATATTTTATTTATTTTTTAACATATTTTAAATATGAAGGAAGAACAAACCATTAAACTTGGTTAAAGGGTTAGTTCACCCAAAAATGAAAATTCTGTCATTTGTTACTCACCCTCATGCCGTTCTACACCCATAAGACCTTTGTTAATCTTCGGAACACAAATTAAGATATTTTAGTTGAAATCCGATGGCTCCGTGAGGCCTCCATAGGGAGCAATGACATTTCCTCTCTCAAGATCCATAAAGGTACTAAAAACATATTTAAATCAGTTCATGTGAGTACAGTGGTTCAATATTAATATTATAAAGCGACGAGAATATTTTTGGTGCGCCAAAAAAACCAAAATAACGACTTATTTAGTGATGGCCGATTTCAAAACACTGTTTCAGGAAGCATCGGAGCATTATGAATCAGTGTATCAAGGCATATATCTTACAGGTTTTTTTAGGCAAACTACAGCTACAGGTTTTATTTTACTATTTTATTTTACAAAAATAATGCATAGAAAAACAAAAAGCTCACAGGGAAAAGCATACATTGACTTCAATATAATCTATTATTAATATTTTGTTGGTTCTCTCTTGTTTTTTCATATAAGTTCATAATTTCTTTGCATGACAGCCTGTCAGCATAATTTGGCATGTTTCATTACATTACCACAAATGAAACAAAATGGACATTTAACTGAAACAAACAGTAAATGTGGATTAGATATAGCCACAGAAAAGTTATTGGCAGTGGTGGTTTATGCTGTTATGTAATATGCGACCACAAGAGGGCAGAATCCAATCACAAATAACAGCCAACTCCCTCACGAGAGCTGACTTTCAATAGCCATACTTCCACGATGCACTTGACTAAAAGGTATGTACTCTGTGGTTAGTAAGTTAAAGCGTTTGTATGTAAACAATTGAAGATGTTGTGGGCAACAAGCGTGGACACCTTTGGCATTCTATTTGTAATTCAGTTCTAATCCCAGTAACATTTAGGATGAAGTATATGTAAAGAGGACCAAAAGAAGCCAGTCTTCACGGTCTGTTCTCCATACAGCTATAATTCAGCCAGATACAATATCTATATTTCAGCCAGATACAGATTTTACAGCCATTTTTTCTTTTCGCTGCTGTCACTCATGGCAATGACCGCCAAACTTTTCCACCAAATCAACTTTATAGTGGGAAAATCTGCTCGGCTGCTGTAACGCACAGTCTGACATTGTATTTCAATAGGAGATGAGTATTCTCTTATGAGAGCAAAGGTACTCCTTTGTTCTCTACTAGCCTTTGTGGATTTACTAGGAATTTTCATTTGATTTAAGTCTGTATGATGTAGACTGGACCTTAGGGTCTGAAAGTTTTTAAAACAACAGGTTACAGCTATGAGACAGACTCAGCCACATGGGGAAATAGCTGTTCCTCTATCACTCATTAATCTGTTTCAACATCTGCTCCAGCAACAAAAGTTAAAATCTTCATTTTGGACTCTACTCCTCCCTTATAGATAAAGATTTCTGAAGGATCATTTGACACTGAAGACTTTGCATTATATATTTATAATAATATATTTATATTTATATTTTTTATATAATATATTACAATAGAAAATAGTTATTTTGAATTGTAATAATATTTCACAATATTACTGTTTTTTGATTAAATAAAAGCAGACCCGAAATCACTCGACTTTTGAACAGTAGTGTACATTCTGCAGTTTACACTTAGGGGTTTGTTCAAATCATTAACCATTTGAATCAGTTCCACAAGTAAATATGACTTACTCATGTAAATATACATTAACATTAACCCTCTGGGCCTCTTCGTTTAGGGGTCACACTTGGCTTCTTCACGGTCAAAGGTGACGGAAGCCTTAAAGGGTTAGTTCACACAAAAATGAACATAATGTCATTAATTACTCACCCTCATGTCGTTCTACACTCGTAAGGCCTTCATTCATCTTCAGAACACAAATTAAGATATTTTTGATGAAATCCAAAGGCTCAGTGAGGCCTGCATGGAAGCAATGGTACTTCCTCTCTCAAGATCCATAAAGGTACTAAAAACATATTTAAATCAGTTCATGTGAGTTCAGTGGTTCTACCTTAATATTATAAAGCTATGATAATATTTTTTGTGCACCAAAAAAACTAAATAATGACTTTTTAACAATATCTATTGATTTCAAAACACTGCTTCGGAGCATTAGGAATCTTTTGTGTCGAATTAGTGATTCGGATCGTGTCTCAAACCGCCAAACTGCTGAAATCATGTGACTTTTGCGCTCCGAACCACTGATTCGATTCGTAAAGCTCCAAAGCTTCATGAAGCAGAGTTTTGAAATCAGCCATCAATAGATATTGTTATGAACTGATTAAAATATGTTTTTAGTACCTTTATGAATCTTGAGAGGTGCAGTAACATTGCTGGCAATGCAGGCCTCACTGAGCCATCGGATTTCATCAAAATGTAATACCTTCCAAATGTAATATATTTTTGTTCAAAAATATTTTTGGATTTTGAGAGTATTTTCTGATACTATGCAATATTTATAAAAACAAAATCTAATATATTTTTAATTATATTTCAGTTAAAGCAGTATTCCATGTTAAAACCTATTTTTTGAAGGTAGATTAGTGCCATCTGGTGGGAGTAAAAAAAGAAAAACTTATGTAATGCCATGGTGTAACCACTAGATGCCTGTATAGTTCTATATAAAGTAGCTTATAAATTATCTAGTGTTTTTAGACATAAATACTTATTTTTAGTATTTTAAGTTGTGGATTTGGATTTTGGCAAGGTTTAAATTTTTTTTTTTTCCAAGTGTTGATTTCAAGGGTCAGTTTTTTGCATTAATTTTACTACAGTCAAACCTGTGTCTATTTTGCACTCTTGACATTTTAGAGCATTACCCTTTCGTAGCTGTGTACTTTTTCCTGCACATTTGCTGCATTGTAGTTTGTACCACCAAAAGTTTATCTGAGTTTTCGTATTTTTTCGTGTTACCTATTCATTTCCTATGTCGGTCATTTTTGACCGCGAAGGAATTAAGTGTGACAATTTTTTTTTACGACTCTTTTAACATATCCGAATCATATCCATGATTTTTTTTGTGTGTTCACAAAGACAATGCGACAAAAGTCACCAAGTTTCATCACATTCCGATGAAGCAAAAAAAAAAAAAAAAAAAAATCAAATTGTAAAAGTTGAAGCCCAGAGAAATGTAAAGCGTGGCCTTTGCTAAGCATACTTTTCATTACAGTGATGATCTGCTGTTTTAATAGTTGACTGTTCATCATTTAGTTATAAAACCCTTTTCAAGGTTCAAGGACTGGTTAGATGGTAAAGAAACAGACTGGTAAAGTCTGTTTCAGACTTTAAAACATGAATTCTGCATGATTCCTCCAGGCTAAAGCGACTAATGTTAGGGTCTTTAGACAGAAAAAGGGGAAAAGGCATGAAGGGTCATTGCCAGAGCCCTGTCTGTTATTACTAAAAACTGAGCCGCCTTCTGGATTCTCTTTGAACCGGCAAATTCTTTTGATCCAAATTCAATCGTTCGGTTCACAGGACAGTCCAGCATCAGTCCGCTCTGACCGGAGAACATCCGTTCAGAAGTCATCCGTTCAGTTAAAGCAGTATTCCATGTTAAAACAGAGACAAGGCATTTAAAATCCTATTTTTTGAAGGTAGATTAGTGCCATCTGGTGGGAGTAAAAAAAAGAAAAACTTATGTAATGCCATGGTGTAACCACTAGATGCCTGTATAGTTCTATATAAGGTAGCTTATAAATTATGTAGCGTTTTTAGACATAAATACTTAGTTTTATTAAGTTGTGGATTTGGATTTATACTTAGACATTCTCAAAGACTACTTTTTGTCAAGGTTTAGATTTTTTTTTTTTTTTTTTCTTTTTTCAAGTGTTGATTTCAAGGGTCAGTTTTTTGCATTAATTTTACTTTAAAACATGAATTCTGCATGATTCCTCCAGGCTAAAGCGACTAATGTTAGGATCTTTAGACAGAAAAAGGGGAAAAGGCATGAAGGGTCATTGCCAGAGCCCTGTCTGTTATTACTAAAAACTGAGCCGTCCTCTGGATTCTCTTTGAACCGGCAAATTCTTTTGATCCAAATTCAATCGTTCGGTTCACAGGACAGTCCAGCATCAGTCCGCTCTGACCGGAGAACATCCGTTCAGAAGTCATCCGTTCAGTTAAAGCAGTATTCCATGTTAAAACAGAGACAAGGCATTTAAAATCCTATTTTTTGAAGGTAGATTAGTGCCATCTGGTGGGAGTAAAAAAAGAAAAACTTGTGTAATGCCATGGTGTAACCACTAGATGCCTGTATAGTTCTATATAAGGTAGCTTATAAATTATGTAGCGTTTTTAGACATAAATACTTAGTTTTATTAAGTTGTGGATTTGGATTTATACTTAGACATTCTCAAAGACTACTTTTTGTCAAGGTTTAAATTTTTTTTTTTTTTTTTTTCAAGTGTTGATTTCAAGGGTCAGTTTTTTGCATTAATTTTACTTTAAAACATGAATTCTGCATGATTCCTCCAGGCTAAAGCGACTAACGTTAGGATCTTTAGACAGAAAAAGGGGAAAAGGCATGAAGGGTCATTGCCAGAGCCCTGTCTGTTATTACTAAAAACTGAGCCGCCCTCTGGATTCTCTTTGAACCGGCAAATTCTTTTGATCCAAATTCAATCGTTCGGTTCACAGGACAGTCCAGCATCAGTCCGCTCTGACCGGAGAACATCCGTTCAGAAGTCATCCGTTCAGTTAAAGCAGTATTCCATGTTAAAACAGAAACAAGGCATTTAAAATCCTATTTTTTGAAGGTAGATTAGTGCCATCTGGTGGGAGTAAAAAAAGAAAAACTTATGTAATGCCATGGTGTAACCACTAGATGCCTGTATAGTTCTATATAAGGTAGCTTATAAATTATGTAGCGTTTTTAGACATAAATACTTAGTTTTATTAAGTTGTGGATTTGGATTTATACTTAGACATTCTCAAAGACTACTTTTTGTCAAGGTTTAGATTTTTTTTTTTTTTTTTTTTCTTTTTTTCAAGTGTTGATTTCAAGGGTCAGTTTTTTGCATTAATTTTACTTTAAAACATGAATTCTGCATGATTCCTCCAGGCTAAAGCGACTAATGTTAGGATCTTTAGACAGAAAAAGGGGAAAAGGCATGAAGGGTCATTGCCAGAGCCCTGTCTGTTATTACTAAAAACTGAGCCGTCCTCTGGATTCTCTTTGAACCGGCAAATTCTTTTGATCCAAATTCAATCGTTCGGTTCACAGGACAGTCCAGCATCAGTCCGCTCTGACCGGAGAACATCCGTTCAGAAGTCATCCGTTCAGTTAAAGCAGTATTCCATGTTAAAACAGAAACAAGGCATTTAAAATCCTATTTTTTGAAGGTAGATTAGTGCCATCTGGTGGGAGTAAAAAAGAAAAACTTATGTAATGCCATGGTGTAACCACTAGATGCCTGTATAGTTCTATATAAGGTAGCTTATAAATTATGTAGCGTTTTTAGACATAAATACTTAGTTTTATTAAGTTGTGGATTTGGATTTATACTTAGACATTCTCAAAGACTACTTTTTGTCAAGGTTTAGATTTTTTTTTTTTTTTTTTTTCTTTTTTTCAAGTGTTGATTTCAAGGGTCAGTTTTTTGCATTAATTTTACTTTAAAACATGAATTCTGCATGATTCCTCCAGGCTAAAGCGACTAATGTTAGGATCTTTAGACAGAAAAAGGGGAAAAGGCATGAAGGGTCATTGCCAGAGCCCTGTCTGTTATTACTAAAAACTGAGCCGTCCTCTGGATTCTCTTTGAACCGGCAAATTCTTTTGATCCAAATTCAATCGTTCGGTTCACAGGACAGTCCAGCATCAGTCCGCTCTGACCGGAGAACATCCGTTCAGAAGTCATCCGTTCAGTTAAAGCAGTATTCCATGTTAAAACAGAGACAAGGCATTTAAAATCCTATTTTTTGAAGGTAGATTAGTGCCATCTGGTGGGAGTAAAAAAAGAAAAACTTGTGTAATGCCATGGTGTAACCACTAGATGCCTGTATAGTTCTATATAAGGTAGCTTATAAATTATGTAGCGTTTTTAGACATAAATACTTAGTTTTATTAAGTTGTGGATTTGGATTTATACTTAGACATTCTCAAAGACTACTTTTTGTCAAGGTTTAAATTTTTTTTTTTTTTTTTTCAAGTGTTGATTTCAAGGGTCAGTTTTTTGCATTAATTTTACTTTAAAACATGAATTCTGCATGATTCCTCCAGGCTAAAGCGACTAACGTTAGGATCTTTAGACAGAAAAAGGGGAAAAGGCATGAAGGGTCATTGCCAGAGCCCTGTCTGTTATTACTAAAAACTGAGCCGCCCTCTGGATTCTCTTTGAACCGGCAAATTCTTTTGATCCAAATTCAATCGTTCGGTTCACAGGACAGTCCAGCATCAGTCCGCTCTGACCAGAGAACATCCGTTCAGAAGTCAAAGATGGATGGTAATGCACACCGTTAAACTGCTCATCTCATTATATGACAGTCCAGCGTGCGTGAAAAGTTGAAGGAACATAAACCATGTTGTTTTTATGGGACTGGACCTCGAACAGAGGATGAGATCAAGTATATTTATGCGCTCGATGCAGAATGAGTCCAGCTGATAGTGTGTCAAACAGAAAGCCAGAAAAGCAGCCTGTAACATCTCAGAGCTGGAACCTCAAAACCGCAGCTTAACCAGTGACAAATATGTCCAAATTGTGTGTGAACTCGTTTCGTGTGTGTGTGTTTGTGTGGGTGTAATTGTATGTGTTTCAGTGGCTGCATTGGCTTGGTGCCTAATTCATCTTGTTTTGTGGCCTCTGCACCTGTTGGTCTTTCTCTGACTGCGGCTCTAATTGAAAAGGGTGGGCCGTACCCGGGGGACCGCTAGGAGGAATGGAATGTGCGCTTAAGCACTCCGGGATAGGAGTTGTCACAACACTTTACATGCACACACACACACTGGGAAGAAAGAAAGAAGGAGAGAGGGAGTGTATGAGAAGTGTGAAGATAAAGATCATTTGTGCAAAGCAGCGGCTGAACAAAAGCGTTTCATCCCTCCACTCCGCACGACCTTCTACTCATTCATTATTAAACCAGAAACAATGCAAATAAAAAATGCTCCAATTATGCTTCATTCATTTTACTCAGATGCCAGATGTGAATACAGTCTAATGTGACACAGCAGGACTGTTAGAAAGCCAGTGAGGCAGATAGTGCTGGAATCTTTTCTATGTACCAGGCTGGAAGAAGAGAATTCCCCTGATAATGTCAGGCCTGCCATAGCTGATGGGTGAGATCAGACCTTTGGGAAGATGACTGCAATCGAAATGTGCTGGTGGACACTTACCATAGCTGAGAAGAGCCGGTTTTGAGCTTGTGTGGTTACTTTGGTTTGTCTATTTATATCAAAATATATTAAATATGCAGTCTAACAAATCATGGATTGAACTTGTTTGTTCAGCACATCCCACAGATGCTCTATTGGATCTGGGAATTTGGAGGCCAAGTCAACACCTCAAACTCGTTGTGCTCCTCCATTCCTGAACCATTTTTGCTTTGTGGCAGAGTGCATTATCCTGCTGAAAGAGGCCACAGCCACCAGGGAATACCATTTCCATGAAAGGGTGCACATGGTCTGCAACAATGCTTAGGTAGGTGGTACGTGTCAAAGTAACATCCACATGGATGGCAGGACCCGAGGTTTCCCAGCAGAGCATTGCCCAAAGCATCACACTGTCTCCACTGGCTTGCTTTCTTCCCATAGTGCATCCTGATGCCATGTGTTCCCCAGGTAAGTGACGCACACGCACCCGGCCATCCATGTGAGAAAACGTGATTCATCAGACCAGGCCACCTTCTTCCATTGCTCCATGGTCTTGTTCTGATGCTCACGTGCCCACTGTTGGCACTTTCCGTGGTGGACAGGGGTCAGCATGGGCACCCTGACTGGTCTGCGGCTATGCAGCCCCATATGCAACAAACTGCGATGCACTGTGTATTCTGACACCTTTCTATCAGAACCAGCATTAACCTCCTGAGCAATTTGAGCTACAGTAGCTCGTCTGTTGGATCGGACCACACGGGCCAGCCTTCACTCCCCACGTCCATCAGTGAGCCTTGACCGCCCATGACCCTGTCGCCGGTTCAACACTGTTCCTTCCTTAGACCACTTTTGATAGATACTGACCACTGCAGACCAGGAACACCCCACAAGAGCTGCAGTTTTGGAGATGCTCTGACCCAGTCGTTTAGCCATCACAATTTGGCCCTTGTCAAACTCGCTCAAATCCTTACGCTTGCCCGTTTCTCCTGCTTCTAACACATCAACTTCGAGGACAAAATGTTCACTTGCTGCCAAATACTGTATATCCCACCCACTAACAGGTGCGGTGATGAAGAGATGATCAGTGTTATTCTGAAGGACACTTTACTATCCCATGAGGCCACGGGAGAGAATGGAGGTGAAGCGACGCAACTGTCGCTGTAGGTCACATGACAGTGACAACAAGGTGAATGTAGTACATCCGGATTACGTTCATACTGTATAAGACAAACTTTTAACTAATGTGATGTGATTACTTATTCAACACAGCCCCAGTGTCAGGTCTATAAGTCTCTTAATAATCAGGTAATTTGACTTTATATGACAAGGCAACTTTAGTTCAGGTTGTAAACTTGATATAGTGTGACTCCCCAAAGACATGATGATATTTATAAATTAATAATTCATATTTGTAAAAAAAAAAAAAAAGCCTTAAATGTAATATATATCTTACATATATAAGTACTTCCATACACTTACTTGCATTTATTACTTTTTCATTAAATTAAATTTAATTAAATTTATTTTTTTGGGTATATAATGGCATAAAATGGTATAAAAGTTATATGAACCATATCCATATGAAACCAATGTAAATTTTTTACAAGATGTAATATAAGTCTAAGGTGTCCCCTGAATGTGTCTGTAAAGTTTCGCTCAAAATACCCCATAGATTTTTTTTAATACATTTTTTTAACTGCCTATTTTGGGGCATCATTAGAAATGCGCCGATTCAGGTTGCGGCCCCTTTAAATTGCGCTCTCTCCACCCCCTCCCGAGCTCTCAATTCTATCATTGCATAAACAAAGTTTACACAGCTAATATAACCCTCAAAATGGATCTTTACAAGATGTTCGTCATGCATACTGCATGCATGCGTTGGATCATATGAGTATAGTATTTATTTGGATGTTTACATTTGATTCTAAATGAGTTTGCTAGTATGCTCTGTGGCTAACGGCTAATGCTACACTGTTGGAGAGATTTATAAAGAATGAAGTTGTGTTTATGCATTAACCAGACTGCAATTGTTACGTAACAGTCGGTGTTATGTTGAGATTCGCCTGTTCTTCGGAGGTCTTTTAAACAAATGAGATTTATATAAGAAGGAAGAAACAATGGAGTTTGAGACTCACTGTATGTCATTTCCATGTACTGAACTCTTGTTATTCAACTATGCCAAGATAAATTCAATTTTTAATTCTAGGGCACCTTTAAAGACTTTCAATTAAAAGAAAAGGTTTTCATGTTATCATGGACACGCTTATTTGGCCCTCATAATGGTTATATCAAAAGAAAATATGAGTAGTGCTTGTTAAACTCACTACAGTGATCCTAGGATGTTGTTTCAGGGCACTGTTATTTGGTTGCCAAGCTGTCCTGGATGGTTGTTAGGGTGTTTTGGGTGGTTACAAGATGGTTTCTTACTGGCCCAGTTCAAACAAGTCTGATAGTATTTTTGGGATTATAATTTTGGTAGTATTTTTGCCTTCACAAACATCACTAAAAAGGCCTGTTTTAATTCTGATCTGTAACTCAATGTTGAGCCAATATAACATTATTTTCTTGGCCTTGGTCTTTGATGGCATTTTGAGATATGGACTAATCTGATGGTGCGTCTGCTGCTTAGATAAACGAGAAGCTCTGAGGAAAAGTAAAATCATTCATTTTTATGATGGAGTGCTCTGCGAGATCTACTCAAGGACGAGATCTCCATGAATAGTTTTCCAAATGTTCAGTGTGCTGTATGGCCATATGCTCACAGCTGTGAGTGGCCTATTCTTGTGTTCGATGCAATTAGATTTTGAGCAGAATAATTTGGCTGTTTATAATAGAATCATGTTGGAGTCTAGTTTTATAGAGGTCATAAAAGAAGAAACTCATGCCAAATGATAATAAGTTATTACTGGTAAACTTTTAAGAGCAGATGTGTGATTTTAATGTGCATGTTGGACGGGCTAAAAATCTTAACACTTGTTGCAAGGGACACTGGGATATCAGGGAAGGACAGATGCATGAGCAACACATTCTTACTTCCAGGACCCCTTGGCGTCACTTTTTAATGCACAGCTTCAGATCAAGACACATTTAATTATTTGCATTTGTAAAAGTAGAAATTATTTTATGAGTATTTATATTTTCATAGATATTTTGGAGCAGCTAACTCCAACACGAAACCTACCCACTTCTCAAATGATATAAAACATGTAACAGGCAAATAAAAGTACAGTCACAGCTATTTATTGCAAAAACTGAACAAAAAAAGAAATTGGGAGCGAGACCGTGTTGGCAGCACAGCACTGGCCACTGCAGATGTGATTCACTGGACATGCAGCAGAGTAATGTATTCAGAAATGAAAAATCATTTTGTTTTCCTTTGAGGTTTGTTGAAATTCTAGGAGGACGGAGAGTGATTTGAATGTGAATTTGAATGTGCAGTTTCCAAACAGAGTGGAAAGGGCATTGCAGTGATTTCACCAAGCAAAAACATCAGTTCATATGATAGCAAAGAGATTCACAGCAGTAAACCTTCTTGAAGAAAACCACAGACTGCAAACAAAATCCAATAAAATCCAATTTGAACACGTTACATGCTAAGACGCCCCCTACTGGAGAAACTAACAACTTGCTTAATGGGTTAGTTCACTCAAAAATTATGCCATTAATTACTCACCCTCATGTCGTTCCACACCTGTAAGACCTTCGGAACACAAATAAAGTTATTTTTGATAAAATCCGATGGCTCAGTGAGGCCTCTATTGCCAGCAAGATAATTATCACTTTCAGATGCCCTGAAAGCTACTAAAGACGTATTTAAAACAGTTCATGTGACTACAGTTGTTCAACCTTAATGTTATGAAGCGACGAGAATACTTTTTGTGCGGCAAAAGAAATAAAATAACGACTTTATTCAACAATATTTAGTGATGGGTGATTTCAAAACACTGCTTCATGAAGCTTCGAAGCATTACAAATCTTTTGTTTCGAATCAGTGGTTCGGAGCATGTATCAAACTGCCAAAGTCACGCCCCCCAGTGGTGAACCATTGAAATGTCAAAATACTTATGACGTTACGAAGCCTCGTTTACTGAAATCACGTGGCTTTGGCAGTTTTGATACTGTTGAATTAAAGTCGTTATTTTGTTTTTTTGGCTCACAAAAAGTATTCTTGTCGCTCAATAACATTAAAGGATTAGTCCACTTTCAAATAAAAATTTCCTGATAATTTACTCACCCCCATGTCATCCAAGATTTCCATGTCCTTCTTTTTCAGTCGAAAAGATATTAAGGTTTTTGATGAAAACATTCCAGGATTTTTCTCCATATAGTGGACTTCAATTGACCCCAAACAGTTGAAGGTCAAATTACAGTTTCAGTGCAGCTTCAAAGGGCTGTCATTTTCAAAAAAAAAAAAAAAAAAAATTAAAAATTAAATATATTTTAACCATAGACGCTCGTCTTGAACTAGCTCTCTTCTTCTTCTCTATTAAAATTCCGGCAGTGTAAGTATATTACTGCCCTCCACAGGTCAAAGTTTGAACTAATTGTTATATACTTGCACTAGCATATTGTATATGACAATTTAGTTAAAACCTGTTCCGAAGATGAACAAATGTCTTAGGGCTTTGGAACGACATGAGGGTGAGTAATTAATGATAGAATTTTCATTTTGGGGGTTTTCATTTTAATGACAGGGATGATGTGGCCTCCACACACAAGTTAATTGTGTTTTATGATCTGGTGGCTGTGAAATATGTCAACAAGACAGGAAATGTTTATCCATTGAAAGTAGCATGAACTCTATGTTTTCTCCTTTCAGTAACTGTTTTCAATATAAAACATCTCTTATTAACAATAATTACATACAGTTGTTTTTTTGAGTAGGGAAACTTGTCTGGACTAAATCCTTTTCGGGAAAACAACTTCTATCTTACAATCATAAAAATCTTTTTATTTAGCCTGGTTATCTGGACAGTCTTCCAGTGGAGATCGCCCTCACGACCTTGGCGAACACAGGCCCCAGTGTGACAGAGATCATCCAGCTGCTGGACTGGCGGGAATTACGTCATGATCTTTGATTGTCCCTCTTCTTGTGAAAATTTGTACGACATTGTGAAGTGTCACGGAGGCTGCCTCGATGAGAGAACGGCTAGTCATGAGGCAGGTGACTCAGGCTGTGGACATGTGCTGCCAGCAGAAAGTGTTCCACCATGATGTCAAACTGTCCAACTTTCTCATTAACAAGGAGACACTTGACGTTAAGTTATTTGACTTTGGGTGTGGGGACATTCTGAAGACAGCTGCTTACTGATCATACTGTATTATCCCTCAAAGCTGCAGTTTGGCACTTTAAAGGGGCTATATGTAGAATTCAGAAACCCTTGTTTTTAGCGACACCGGTGGCCATTAAGAGAACTTCAGCCAGTAACTTATTGCTCGTGCTCGCACTCGTGCACATTTAACATACAAGAGACTGAACATGATTCAAAGCCCTGATATACTCACATTCTTTGAGTATATACTCAAGTTTTTTAGTTCTTTGCTTAGAAGTAAAATGAAGTTGGAAATACCTTTGCAACGATATTCCGCCAACGAACATCCATTTCTGTCATGGCTGCTCCCTTTCATGAATGTGCAGTTTCAGATGTTCCTATCATATATACTCCAGAGCTCTCTGTCTTGGATGCCCTGGTACCCGAGCTCCTCAGAGGTTCCTATCATGGTGTCCCAGAAGTTCCTGGAAGGGCTTCAGCTCCGGTTTTCGGAGCTTCCTGTCATGGCTGCCGAGTCCCAGATGTTCCTGTCTCTGTCTCTGCTGCCCCAGTGCCAGTGATCCCTGTCATCGCTGTTCCAGCTATTTCTTTAACGGTCACCCCAAAAATTCCTGTCAAGAATCCTGTAAGAGCCCCAGTGAGCCCCAAGGCTGTCTCATTCCCAGAGCTCCAAGCTCCCTGACATGTCTATCCAGGCCCAGAGGATCCTGTCATGGCTGCCCAAGAGGTTCTCATCATGGCTGCCTGGTCCCAGACGTTCCAGTCATGGCTGCCTGAGAGGTTCTGTGGCTGTTCGAATGCCCGCTCTGGTGCCAGAGCTTGTCCGCTCTGGTGCCAGAGGTTCCTGTGATGGTTGCTACAGAGGTCCATTTTCGGTTGCCCCAGAGGGTGCTGTCAGGGGCTCCCTGGTCTCCAAGCTTCGAGTAATGTCAGCTAGGTCCCAGAGCTCCCTGTCATGTTCCCCCTGCCTCAGAAGTTCCTGTTGTCACTGCCCCAGATCTGCCACATCTGTTCGGGTGTCACAGCTCCTTGTCTCATTCAACCTGGGATTCTGGGTTTCCAGGTTTCCGGGTTTCCATCCAATCAATAAAATAAAAAGAGAAAATATTTATATAAATAATTATATTATATATTATATTTTCATTTAGCAGATGCACAGAACTGTCAATGTAGACAGTAAAACACTCTTAATGCTGCGTGAACTCAATCAATCAGCACGTTCAGTGCCCAAGTCCCACCCCCAAAAGTTCCTGAACTTTGAAAAAGTACTACCCTGTGAGCATGGACTTTCTGAGGGGAAAATTTTTACCTGGAACTTCATTTAGACCCTTGTTCCTGCAGTCGAAACACACTGAGTACCACCCCAAAGTCCCTAGTTCCTGGGGAAAGTTCCTGTGTTGGAAACACTTTAGATATCTGTTCCAAATTCTATTGAGTTACCTACATAGGTTGCATTTTAAAACATCACATGTGCATTCCCGATGCGAAAGCTGTTCTACATGGTAATATTTCTTTTGGCCAAATTTGAAGACTGCATCAACTTCACAGAGTAGGTTATAATATATAACTCTATTATGCACTGCAACAAGCTCAGAGACAAAATCCAACCTAAGTCAGAGAAATGTTGACTATAAATATAGTTTATTTAATGTGAAAAAGTATTAAAATGAAAATAGTTTAGTATAATTTTAAAATGATGATTTTATTCTATCAAACATTACCTGTATTGTAGATTTTCACTACAGGATACAGTGAGTGTGTATGTGCACACTTTCTTTTGGTAAGTTTTTGTAAGGCAGTGTAAATGTGGTTCCAATCATTACAAAATACTTATATTACTTACTGTTTTTGTAAACAAGTTCTTATTGAACTTAAACACCACAGGCAAAAGCAATTTGCATCATGACCTCTGAACAACTTAAAGGGATAGTTTAACCAACAATGAAAATTCTGTCATCATTTACTCACGGTCATGTCATTCCAAACCATCCACGTTTTTTTCTTCTGTGGAATATAAACTAAAATATTCTTGAGAATGTACTGGCAACTTTTTTCCAAGCTTTCCAAGGACTTTCCAAGCTTCAAAAAGTATGATCTCTTCTTATGAAGTCAACTGTCTATATAGGCAGTGCATTTTAGAATGGAAGGAATGTTATATTAACTAATTAGCATCCAAGACTGAAAGTATTTATTTGATAATACATTTTTAATAAATCATGTTTGTCCTGATTATCTCATTTTCCATGGCCCTTGTCTTTAGACCTCTTGTACCAGCTATTCCCACAGGAATGTCCATCATCATCTCTACAAGTTTTGTTCTACTTGTCAACCTCTCCTCCCTATCGATCTCTCTTTGTTTATCTCTCACCACCCTCTTCATTCAATGTGTGAGGCAGGCCACTCACTTAAAGGCTAAACAAACAGCCTGGCCTCGAGACAAAGGCCTCACTGCTCGTACACATGTGACGGAAAACCTCTTTACAGTGTTCGCTCAGAAGAGAGAGAGACAGAGTGGTGGGAGGAGGGTTGTGATGTCTATTCAGAGATTGTCACTAGTACACAAAAGCGACTACATGACACTCAGGCTAAATCAGGAGTTAATGGACTCTTTTCTCAGGCCTTTACAACATGATGGGGTGTATGAGGATCTGGAATGTGAATCTCTCAAAATTTGTAAGGAACATTTATACATTTATAAATAAATAAAACAGAATTTGCTGTTGTAATAATTTAAAATCTCTAAAGTACTCAAAATGTTCATACACATTACAATAATGAGAATTTGAGAGGGAAATGTGCTTGTCACTATGTCCAGGTAATGTTCTTGTGAGAATCACCTGTTAAAATGTTCCAGTTGAGTGTAAACTGTTTCCTCATTGCAATGTGTGATTCTTCTTTAAATTGTTAGTTCCAAACCTGTAAGTCGTTCAATCATCTTCAGAACACAAATTAAGATATTTTTAATAAAATCTGGAGATTTCTGTCCCTCCATTGACAGTCCACACAAATTTGACTCTTCAAAAAGTTCATAAAGATATGAACTGAGCGGTTTAGTCCAAATTTTCTGAAGAGACTTGATCTCTTTATATGATGAACAGATTGAATTTAAGCTTTTATTCACATATAAACACTGATCAGCAAACATAAACGGAAGCTCAACCGTACTTACTTGATGCGTGAAAACAAACCTCATTGGTTCTTGCAGAAGCTATGTAAATAAAAATATAAATAAAGATTAAATTAAATCTATTCATCATATAAAGAGATCAAATCTCTTCAGAAAATTTGGACTAAACCCCTCAATTCATAATATGGATTAGTTTTATGATCTCTTAATGAACTTTTTAAAGCATCAAAGTGTCAGTTACGTAGCTGTCAATGGAGGGACAGAAATCTCATATTTCATCAAAAAATATCTTGATTTGTGTTCCGAAGATGAACAAAAGTCTTACAGGTTTGGAACGACATGAGGGTAAGTAAATGATGACAGAATTTTCATTTTTGGGTGAACCAACCCTTTAAATCAAAACATATCTATTCGCACACGTCGTTTGTTAGCACAACTAGGTATTAGCACTAGTTTAGCATGCTAGTCATAAACAGATGGATAGAACAAATTAACATAACATTTTGTTTTGAACAAGATCAGAATACTGAATTCTAACAGTCTTTATCATGTCATTGTTTGAAACAAACTGAGCATAAACAAATGAGTTAGCATGTATAGGCCTCATTAAAAAAATCCAAAGATAGATGTTTAGTGCAACAGATACAGAGAGGGGTCCCAACCTTCTCTGCAGGAGATCTGTTGTCCTCTGTATCGCAGTCACTGTAGCCCATCAGCTATTTGAGACCTTTGACAATCCATCAGATCTCTTAACCGGCCGATCGCAGGATATTAGCATGAGAAGACGTTAAACACAGCAAGGTGGACCTCCAGGGGACTGACTGCAATTTTTGCAGCTTTTGTTTTCTGTTCTTGGGACCAGTCCCCCCTCGGCTTCGATCCCTCCATGCCGGGGACGGATGGCATCGGTGTCAAGTCTGTTCTTTCAGTTCGCCGCTGCCCCCTGCTTGCCATGCAGCGGGGAAAGAGGGACAGACAGCGAGAGAGACATTAGGAGCCCTAGGTACCGACCTCATTAGCAGATAAAAGCAACCTTTCCCCATGACCCTTGACCTCAGGGGTTGCCATGGAGTCTGCCAGTCCAGGCTGGACCGGAGCATGCTGGGATGGCTCTCAGCAGGAACTTAGGGCCACTACGAAAATGATTGTTACCGCAAAACACGTGTGCATGCACAAAAATTGGTATTCATAAGGCTCTCTCCCTGTGGCAGTAATGAGCAGGGTAATGGATGTGTTGTGTTTCTGTTTAGTGAACCGTTCAAAATGTCAAAGTGTTTTGTTGCTTTGGATAAGGTTCGAAGAAATCATTTGGTGAACTTGTCATTCATCAGAGTTTTATGGATATCTGATGTATTCAAAATGTTCTCTTAAGCTAGGTCAAAATAAAATTACATTATTATTTATCATGAAATGTCACAGGAAAGAATTTTCATTTGATTGAATATTTATAGATATTATCAAGATTGGATGCACCTGGTAAGCATGGATGAAGATATTAGTGTTGACGTCACTCAGGTCACAGAAAACATACTTACATAAAGTACTGTGTCATTAGAATGGAATCAGTTAAATCATATGACTTTGATACAGACTATGGTATGAAATGATTATGTACCATATTCATATAATGCGTTTTTGACCCACTTATAGGGGTAGTTCACCCAAAAATGAAAATGATCCCATGATATATTCACCCTCAAGCCATCCTAGGTGTACAGGTGCATCTAAATAAATTAGAATGTCGTGGAAAAGTTCATTTATTTCAGTAATTCAAATTGTGGAACTCATGTATTAAATAAATTCAGTGCACACAGACTGAAGTACTTTAAGTCTTTGGTTCTTTTAATTGTGATGATTTTGGCTCACATTTAACAAAAACCCACCAATTCACTATCTCAATAAATTAGAATACTTCATAAGATCAAAAGGATATTTTGAACAGAAATGTCAGGTTTCTGAAAAGTACGTTCATTTCTATGCACTCAATACTTGGTTGGGCCTCCTTTTGCATGAATTACTCCATCAATGCTGCGTAGCATGGAGGCAATCAGCCTGTGGCACTGCTCAGGTGTAATGGAAGCCCAGGTTGCTTTGATAGTGGCCTTCAGGTCATCTGCATTGTTGGGTCTGGTGTTTCTCATCTACCTCTTGACAATAACCCATAGATTCTCTATGGGGTTCAGGTCAGATGAGTTTGCTGGCCAATCAAGCACAGTAACACCATGGTCATTGAACCAGCTTTTGGCACCTTTGGCAGTGTGGGCAGGTGCCAAATCCTGCTGGAAAATGAAATCAGCATCTCCATTAAGCTTGTCAGCAGAAGGAAGCATGAAGTGCTCTAAAATTTCCTGGTAGATGGCTGCGTTGACTGTGGACTTCAGAAAACACAGTGGACCAACACCAGGAGATGACATGGCAGCCCAAATCATCACAGACTGGAAACTTCACACTGGACTTCAAGCAACATGGTTACCGTGCCTCTCCACTCTTCCTCCAGACTCTGGGACTTTGATTTCCAAATGAAATGCAAAATTTACTTTCATCTGAAAAGAGGACTTTGGACCACTGAGCAACAGTCCAGTTCTTTTTCTCCTTAGCCCAGGTAAGATGCTTCTGACGTTGTCTTTGGTTCAGAAGTGGCTTGGTATGTGGAATGTGACAGTTGTAGCCCATTTCCTGAAGATGTCTGTGTGTGGTGGCTCTTGATGCACTGACTCCAGCTTCAGTCCACTCCTTTTGAAGCTCTCCTAAGTTCTTAAATCAGCTTCGCCTGACAATCTTCTCAAGACTGCGGTCATTCCTTTCACTTGTACACCTTTTCCTACCACACTTTTTCCTTCCAGTCAACTTTCTTTCTTTCTTTCATGAATATGCTTTGACACATCACTCTGCGAACAGCCAGCTCTTTCAGCAATGACCCTCTGTGGCTTACCCTCATTGTAGAGGGTCTTGATGATCATCTTCTGGACAACTGTCAAGTCAGCAGACTTCCCCATGACTGCTGTTGGGATTACTGACCTAAACCCAGTATTTATACCCTGAGAAAGGTAATTTAATAGAACTTGAAATTAAATATTCTAATAATTTGAGATACTGATTTTTTGATTTTGATGAGCAGCAAGCTGTAATCATCAAAATGAAAACAAAAAAAGTCTGGAAATATTTTACTTTATGTCTAATAAATCTAGAATATATTTAAGTTTTACTTTTTGAATTAAATTACTGAAAAAAAAAAACGTTTTCATGCACCGTATATGACTATCTTCTTTCAGACGAACACAATCTGAGATATATTTAAAAATATCCTTTCTCTTCCGAGTTTTATAATGGTATTGAAAGGGGGGCGTGTTTTGAAGCCCCACCCCACCAAAAAAAAAGCATCATAAAAATAATCCAGGGTGTTAATAAAGGCCTTCTGAAGCGAAGTGAAGGGTTTTTGTAAGAAAAATATCCATATTCAAAACTTAAAGTAAAATAACTAGCTTCCGACAAATCATGGGATAATTTTCATTTTTGAGTAAACTATCCCTTTATCCCTTTCATTTTTCACCCAAAAATGAAAATTAAGTAATTAATTACATGTCGTTCCACACCCGTAAGACCTTCATTCATCTTCAGGACACAAATTAAGATATTTTTTGATAAAATCCGATGGCTGCATTGCCAGCAAGATCATTTCCTTTTTCAATGCCCAGAAAGGTATTAAAGACGTATTTAAAAGTTCATGTGACTACAGTGGTTCAACCTTAATATTATAAAGCGTCAAGAATACTTTTTGTGCGCTAAAAAAACTAAATAATGACTTATATCTAGTGGTGGACGATTTCAAAACACTGAAGCTTTGAAGCTTTACAAATCTTTTGTTTCGAATCAGTGGTTTGGAGCACCAAAATCACGTGATTTCAGTAAATGGGGCTTTGTTACGTCATAAGTGTTTCGAAATTTCAATAGTTCACGTGGCTTTGGCAGTGTAATACACGCTCCGAACTAATGATTCGAAACAAAAGATTTGTAAAGCTTCGAAGCTTAAGTGGCCTTTTATTTCAGTATTATTATATTATCTGCAAGAACAATGTTTCAAAAAATATACTTTTAAGATTTGAAGTACACTACAAGTGCACGTTCACTACAGTTAACTTAAGCACACTTTTTTGTGCATGCATGCAAAGTTTGTTTACATATCCCTTAGTACTTTTAAATATACTGTATAATGGTACTATGGTACCATGATGGTATCAGATGGTAAAAGGCAAGGACTTTGATGTATAGCCTACCATGATAACAATTCCATAAAAGTATGCTAGTGCCATAGTACTTTATGATCATTTTTTGTTAGTGTACACACATATACTCACACATGCACTTAAACCCTGAGTTTGTAAACTTTGTTTACACCTCCCTTGGTATTTTTAAAAATATACTGCTGAGGGAACTTGTATGTGTTAGAGATGGCATGTGTGTGTATTTGTGTATAATGTGTGTGTGCGAGGGGTATATCTCGGTCACGCTGCCTGACTTTTATATGCTGTGGCTAACCTCACTCCCCACAGCTGACTGAATATTAAATAAACAGATCCAAGTGGCTGAATTCAGTCGGGTAAGTACTCAAGCAGGCAGGAGGAGTAAGCGCGCACACACACACATGCACACACAAGGCCCCAGGGCCCCTCGGCAGCCTGTCTTATTTTTGGCAGCTGCACTTGAGGGCCTGGGGGGAGGTTTGGCAAAGGGGGCGGCATGTCGAACTTCCAGACAAAGAGAGAGAGACTTGTGGAAAAAAGAACGAGGGAGAAGTGAAAGTAAGAGGGGGATGACAGCTGAGAGGGAGGGGGAATAGAAATCCGTGTGTTTATTGCTCTGGAATGAAAATCAGGAACAGCAGTGGACAGAAAAACCTGGGATTGTTGAACGTAGCCGCACTGCTAATTTTTCTTGTGGTTAGCAGTGAGTGGCTGGGGGCCGGTTGCTGTCAGTCAGTCAGTCGGAGCGACCAGTTAGGGTGTCAGGCTGTCTTTGTGTGAGTCTACATTAATCCCCTGTAGTGCCGTCCCCGGGCCCCGCCTCTCATCACTGCACCATACAGACGCACAGAGACGTGGGGTCAAAGTTCACATCTCTCCATCCTGTGAGGGTAGAGTACAACACTAAAAAGTCACTTTTGTCCTATAGCGTCGCAGCAGCCAGACTTCTGACTTGGGGTTTAAAGACTGGTGCTCTTTGCAGTTTATTCTGGCCAAGAACCGCCCACTTACTTAGACAGGAAGAGACTGTCTGATTGACATATTAAAAGCATCCGACCACATTTTTTTAACAAGACGTTTAAAAGCGGGTAAATCTGAAATAAATAACAGTCCAGTGTGCAACAAAGTCGTAGCTCATTTAAATAACTGCACAGTTGTCTTCGCTACTGCGCAAACAACACCAAAGAAATGAGTGGAAAATGTGTGTTGACTGTGGTCTGAAATTCCATCCATCCAAAAGTAATAAGGACTGATTATTTTAAGCACATAACTCAGAAAACAAAGTGGAATTTTTCAAACATTCAAAAACACTGGAGAATGGTGATTCTTCTCACCTCTTTGTGCATTAGTCTCCTTTTCTCTCTCCCTCCATACCTACTTCCTGTCTCTCTTCCTGCCAAATGAGCACAGCGCATTAAAGTCATCATGAAATGGAAATTGACCCCTCTGATTTAAACTGAAGCAGAAATGTTTTTGGCTCTTTCTTGCAGCTGGCATACTCTCATGTCCCGTCTGTTGTGTTTTATTCAGTACAGTACAGACGGACTCATCCACCCTCTCTGCTTCTACTTCCTCCCACTCAGACTCCATCACAAAATCTGTCAGTCCCAGCAGTTCTTCACTGGTGTGTAAACATGTTTGTGTGTGTTGCTGTCTCTAATTAACCTCATTGGTCAGCAGAGGATATTTTGCGGGGGATGCAGCAGTTTCCTGCCCTTTGAATGAGACTGTTTGTGTGTGAAGGAGTGAAGCGAATCAAGAAGCGTGCTTGTGTTTTTGTGATTAATTACTTGCCCTTTAGTTTTCCCTCCCTAAGCGTTCTCTCTCTCCCTTTATTTCTCCATCTCTCTCGGACCTCCCATGGCAGGTAGAATTAAAGTGATAGTTCACCCCACAATGAAAATTCTCTCATTTACTCACTCTCATATTATTAGATTTTTTTCCAAAGTAGCACAGTAATGTTTGAAGCACCTCTGTTCCATAAAATTAAAGTTCAGAGTGACCATGTCTGTCAAGGTCCAAAAAGGACACAAAGTATCATTAAAATTGTCCATACAACTTACCCTAAGTCTTCTAAACCCTCCGCCAAAGCCTCAAAATGGACTACAGAAGACAAATAGGGCCCTATCATACACCTGGTGCATTGCAATTCCGGGCACGAGGCAAGTGTTTTTTGCTAGTTTCAGCCCGACGCAGTTATAATTTTCACGTCCAGCACCACGTTGTTTAAATAGCAAATGCACTCGTGCCCATCTGTTCGCCCACGGGTGGGCTGGTCTGAAAACGAGGAGTGTTCAGGTGCATTGTTGGCGTGTTGCTATTTTGAGCCAAGTGAAAATGACTGGACCATTGACCAACAAAAACCTGGTCTAAAGTCAATGGCACAGTATTTTTTATGCTACAAAAAAATGGTTGACGCAATTTGGTTCTTCTGTGTCTCATGGCCGAACATCATGACCCATATGACCTGACCCCATAGGTGCAACCTAGACTCATTGGAAATACGTGACTCTGTCTACATTTCTGTAAAACCTGAAATATGTTGTTCCAGGTACATTACATGCACTGGCAATGCATTATTATGTTGGTTGTTGTATGTAACAGTAGCAGCAGTTCAGAAATGAAATGTCAGGTGAGTGGCGCCGATAGTATGAGAAGAAGCAAAACCGTGTCATTTATCTTCATTCTACAAGGATTTGAGCTCTTTTGTGGAGTGTCAT
This sequence comes from Megalobrama amblycephala, assembly GCF_018812025.1. Taxonomy (NCBI): domain Eukaryota; kingdom Metazoa; phylum Chordata; class Actinopteri; order Cypriniformes; family Xenocyprididae; genus Megalobrama; species Megalobrama amblycephala. The sequence goes on along the minus strand of NC_063062.1, from coordinate 31,890,232 downwards.
TAATCATGTTGCACCCGATTTGTACCCGAATGTTTTGCATCACAAATGCAGTGCTGTACCAGGTGAGCTACCGAGCAAGTTTACTACATCAGAAAAGCCATACATATAACAAATGTTAAAATATATTTGTTTACAAATCATGTACCATGGTAAAAAGTGTTTTAAGGTCATTTTGTGCATGGACTGCATGAAAATAAATATTTATTAATCGATACTCTGCCCCTGTAATCATAATTTATGTGAAATGGAACAAAAGATGATGGTGTTTTACTGCCTCAAGGGTTAACCTGAAAACTGCAGTGAAATATATATGTGTAACCCCTCAGGTCCTACTTGCTCTGATCTGTGCGGGCCTCGAACCTAGGTCTCCGGCGTGGGAGGTGGGTACCCTAACAAGGATGCTAAAGACTACAACTCCTAGCATCAATCACTAGTGTGCCTCTTGAGGTCAGGCGAATGACGTTTACTCACACAGTGACTACTTACTGTCCTCCGTTACAGTCACCCCCCTAAACCTCACTCCCACCGGGTCAAGGCACCAGTGTAACCCCTCAGGTCCTACTCGCCCCGCACTGTGTGGGCCTCGAACCTGGGTCTCTGGTATGGGAGGTGGGCAGAGGATAAAGACTGCAACCCCGTACGTCAGTTGCTAGTGCGCCTCTTGAGGCCAGAGGAGTGAGGTTTACTCTGATAGTGACTACTTGCTGGCCTCTGTTACACTCACCCCCCTAATCCTCGCTCCCACCTGGGTCACGGCACCAATGTAACCCCTCAGGTCCTACTCGCCCCGCACTGTGCGGGCCTCGAACCTGGGTCTCTGGCATGGGAGATGGGCGGAGGCTAAAGACTGCAACCCCTAACGTCAGTTGCTAGTGCGCCTCTTGAGGCCAAGGGAGTGAGGTTTACTCTGATAGTGACTACTTGCTGGCCTCTGTTACAATCACCCCCCTAAACCTCACTCCCACCTGGGTCACGGCACCAATGCAACCCCTCAGGACCTACTCGCCCGGCTCTGTGCAGGCCTCAAACCTGGGTCTCTGGCGTGGGAGGTGGGCGGAGGCTAAAGACTGCAACCCCCTAACGTCAATTGCTAGTGCGCCTCTTGAGGCCAGGGGAGTGAGGTTTACTTGCACAGCGACTACTTGCTGGCCTCCATTACATATGTACAGTTTTGCAATTTTGTGTCTTGTATTATATATCAAATTTGATCTGTAAGCTTTAGGGGAAGGCATGACAAATTTCATAGAAGTCTGCCTGTTCATCACACAAAACGATTTTATGACTTTTTTGGAATATAGTGCAAGAGTGATTATTGGTTCTTTTTGGAGCTTCACAATTGTGGTCACTATTAGTGTGGTCATTGTATATAAAAGAGCTGCATCAGATTTCTCTTTTTGTGTTTCCACTGAAAAGAATAACAACAGTATGAGGTTTTGGAAAACTTTAGGGCACATAATGTAAATAATGACAGAATATATTTTCGGGGAACTAGGTCTTTAATGTTTTTGTAGAGAGTGTGACGTTCACTGAAACGGAGGGAAAGAACAGGAAAGTTACTGTAGATGAAAACCAGCAGAAGAGGAATAAAGTGATGAAATAAAGAGGAGATCTGCTGTAACTCGATGCAGTTGTCTCACTGCTTTACTGTCTTTTCCTTTATTTTTTCTCTCTCTCTTTTTCCATCCCTGCCTCCTTCTCTCTCTTTCAGCACTCTTCTTGTGTGGTCCGGAGCTCACAGTCATTCCCAAACAATCGGCATTAATCCAGCGAGTTTGGGGTCTTGAGTGCAGCTCTGCCAGAGAGCGTGTTCTTCCGCAGGCTCACGCTGGCCTGTTTGGAGGCACGCTATAGGCCCTGCTCATCCACACCAAAAGCCCAGTGCCCAGGGCCCTTTCTCAGGGACCCCTCATCCACTCACCCCCTAAACCCAGAGTAAGATTAACCACCACCGCGGCCTGGAATGCGATCCCTGGCAGGACTTACAGTAAATTGCCATAATCAGCCATTAGTCTAATGCAGCCATTTACTGAACTCTGCACATTCATCACTCTCTTCCTCTCGTATGTTCTGTTGTTCTCTCTCTCGCAAGCACTGTTTCCTCGCCAGACTCTTCTATGATGGACTGGAGTGTTTTAACGGGCCCCCAGCTCATGGTTTAAGACAAAACAGGGCCTCTAATAGGAGGGCAACATGACCTGATTCTCTCTCACCTGATATGCATAGGAAAGAAATATCTCAAGATCGCTTTAATGTTTCTTCTAGACAGCAAGGAGATTAAATGGAGATCTTTGCTAAAAGTCAGTATTAAAGCCAAATGAACCCTATTTGCTTTCGAAATACACATTTGGTATCTCATGGGCTGCATTCAAAATCGCATACCTCCCTACTATATAGTAGGTGAAAAATAGTATGTGACAAAAGAAGTATGTCCAAATGCACAGTACTCATAAAAGAGTAGGCAAAATGTACCTGGATGATCTGCTTCTTCTGGCAAAATTCTGAAGTGTGCATACGATGGATACTTTACTATCCCATGAGGCCACGGGAGAGGAGTTATGAATGGCAGTAAAGCAACATAACTGATGCTGGTAGGTCACATGAAAATTACAACATGGCAAATGTAGTATGTCCAGATTACATTCACACTACACAATTTCATACTATATAGAACATACTTTTTTAGCAGTGGTGAAGTAATTACTTATTCAAAATAAGTACCTACTCAAGAGAGTATGCGATTTTGGACACAGCCATGGTCTTTTTGTCTGTTTGGCAGGTTAGCTTCAGCATTTCCCCTGCTGGAAGATGCTTTTACTACACCATTATGTGGCATTTCTCCATTGACATCCATTCAAACATGTTTTATAATATAATCTGTGCTCAATCTGCAATAACATTGCAATATATATTTTTTTTATTAATTTTTTTTTATTAGTTATTCACTATTTGTTTTAGGTCAGTGGATCGCAACCTTGGTCCCGGAGTACCCCCAACAGTACACATTTTGGATGTCTCTCTAATCTCACACTAACAAACTGATGAGTTGAATCAGGTGTGTCTGATTAGGGAGACACATGCTGCGTCCCAGTTTGCCTACTTATACTACGACCCATAATGATGTACTCCTTTTGTAAAGAAAAAGTACATACTTTTGAGTGTGTAGCAGAGGAGTAGACAAGCTTTGAGCCATAATATCACATCATACAATTCTGTGTAAGGATGCTCTGACGCATATTTAACCAATGTGAATCATGTCACCATAAACAGGACTGTCAACTGCGTTTAACTCCATTTTTAGACATTTAAGTTCTAAGTTTAAGTGCGCTACCATGCAGTCAGAGCCTGTCAGATTAACAACACATAAATTCATCCATTTCCCCTGAAAGACATAAACTTTATAAGTACAATGTGCATTTGACGTGAAAAAACACATCTTCAAATTATGTTTGAGGTTTATAATTATCACACATCAGTGCCCTGCAAACATGCCCCTGAGGGGCCCATGCTGGCTTTTTGCGAGTTACAAAAATAATCTGTAATTAATACAATAACAAAACAGTTAGATGATAAAACGGTCAAATGACTGGCAGTAAAGTAAAATCTCCTTATTTAAATAAGCTGAAAACACTGTCACATGACCAGCAGCAACAGAACATTAAATGCTAACAGATCTGTCTAGATCTCAGCATCTTTACTTACAATCCAGTTTCACTATTTCTTTCATACAAAACTTTTAGATGTTGTTGTTTTATTGAAAATAGTCAATTTTGAAGTCACCATTATGGAGATGAGCGTTTGCTTTAGTTGGGCTCTTGACCCTTGACTTTTCAGCATAAGTTGTTTTCTGGCTGCTATAATTATGTGTTTCTAAAGCACAATTGTTTTAAGAAAAATTGCAAGAGAAATTCTGGTTAGATGAAATTGATTACTTACTGATGATTCAATCATCATTTAGTGGTCAGAATCAAAAAGATTTACATTTTACAGAGTATGATTTAGGGAATATTTGAGTGGCGGACGCCCCTGCCAGTCACTGACCAATTCTTTTTTAACGATCATTAACCGTTATTTTCATAAATGGTAAATGTGTGGCACCCTGTGCTGCCAGATTTATTGTTGTAGACTAATAGTGTGGGCCTAGTGAGGGATTCCTGGGGGCTAAGTGAGGGCTGCCCGTGCAGGGCCAGCGTTAAGGGGCCAACGTTTTGCCAATGAGCAATTCTCAGGGGCCCTGTGCTGGTAGCCTGCTGGGGGCCCTTATGCTAGCCCTATGTGGGCCCTTAAAGGGCCAGTCCAGGCTTGTTTGCAGGGTGTATATTTATGTTTTTACTAATCATAAATGGTTTACTAATATTTATGTGTATTTAAATGTCTAAACATCATGTGGTTGAAAACACAAAACAGTAGCCTATAGTAGCCTACTGTAATTATACAATTGTGATCATACTCTGCAGGGACTAGCCTACAGTGATCAATACTCTGATCTTTGGATTTAGAATGTAGGCCTTAAAGACTGTCCAAGTCAGAGGGCTCAAGTCCGAGTCAAGTTGCGAGTCGTTGTCAAAGTCTAAGTCTCCAAATTTGGGACTTGAGTCCAAGTCAAGTCCAAGCCATACAACTAGAGTCCACAACCCTGCATACTATTTAGCAGGGACGTAACCACCATAGGCATTGAGGTGGAAAAGTCCCCCCCAATAATTGGAAATGGCCCCTATATTAGATATTTCTTAATGCTGCACTCCATTATGCACCACTCTGTTTGTTGTTAGGATGGATTAGGAAGTTTTTTTTTTTTTTTTTACATTTTTAGGCTGGTCTGCATCAGCGATCTAACAGCGCCCGTCAATGTCAAAAGGATGGCCAATCAGATCAAAGAAGGTGGGGCTTAATGTTCACTGAAGACCGGATTGAGTGTGAATTGCAATGCAACGCTTATAGTTTTTACAGTGAAAGAGTGTGTGCGTGGTAAGATATAAGTAGCTAAACATTTAATATTTAATATAACTGTTTTACGATGGATATGTTTAATGACCCACAGTAACATAGTGTCCAAACTACTCACAAACTACTCAACTTTTTATTGTAATTTCGCCATTTTGAATATGCAATCATTTATATGTCATTCATAACTGAATGTGATGAGACTACATTTTTTTTTTATATTTTTGACATATTAGACATACAAATAAGAGTAAATGTATTCATATTTTTAATAAAATATTATTTGCAAAGAGTTTAAATAGATAACTTCACAAAATAGGGACGTACATTGGACATTGGGATGGAGTGATACAAAATGTGTAGAGTTTGGGGTACTCTGTGACTAGTATTGAGAACCACTGTTTAAGTACATTGTTACTGCATTTGTAATATTTTGAGGTGTCAGTCAAATTTTTGTAAATATCGTCATTGTCAATTTCTTCAGCTTGTCTTCATTATCGTTATCGTTTTGGACCAAATCCAAAAAAAAAAAACCACTAACGTTTTTGTCAGTAATTCATTGATGAGATTAACACTGCTCAAAGACTGACTTGTTTGTGTCTTTTTTATATCTCATTAGGGATTTTATGAGAACCACCTGAGACAAAGTACTTCAATGAAACATAATGGAGAACTCCATTAAGTCTACTGAGCTATGAAAGAGAAACCTCAGAGCAATAAAATTTTCCTCTGTGTATAGGCCGCTTTCTCTAACTATATTTCTTTCTCTCTCTCTCTCTCTCTCTCTCTCCATTTCCTTACCTAATCACCCACACAGACTGGTCATTACTCAGCTCTTGGAGCCCTTGAAACCGTATCCGACTGGGCCCCTCCCAGGAGCAGTGTGTGTTTGTGCGAAGGATACAGAGGAGAACCGGGTCACCAGCCCCGTTACAGCCATTACAGTAATCATAGTTGGCATTGTTAATTGTTTTTTTTTCTTCATAGAGGCTAATGAAGTATTGGGGGCTTGTGTAATGAGTTCTCGTGGGTGGTGGTGGAGGCGGGCAGGACAGGTGGAAGGAAGAATAAAGGCCGTGAAAGAGAAGCACTGGAGGCGTGATTGAATTGTCAGTCCAGGTTATGATTAGTAGACGCATATCCAGCCATGTGAGAAATGAATTTCATGGCCATTGATTCTGCGATTTCAGCTGGAATGTGCCGGAGAACTGTAACCCTTTCACCCTGAAAAATGCTCTCCCTCTTCACAGCATGAGGTCAGACCAATGAGAAGATAAATGCCACTTGGTTTAATATTTTGTTATCTAGTATGATCTAAGTGCCCAAACACATTTTGGGGCCACTGAATATACAGAAAAAGAGAAAAAGACTCACACAGCAAAGTATTCTCTCTCTCTCTCTTTTTTTTTTTTTTTTTTGGCAAATCACATGAAGACATGTAAAATAAATCAACTATTCTTGCATGGATAGCCACTCTCACCTCAAACTAAGTCAACATTGGCCTGATTTTTGCTGTGTAGGCAGAAGACGTGTAGAGAGCTTTGTCTGACTTTGTGTTAGTTTTATCTCCTCCCAAACAAAGGGAGTGCAAGACGCCAGGTGGAATCCCACACATTCATCATAAACTTCTATGGGAAATGTGCAGAACCGTAAGAAAGAAAAATGAGATCTTTTTAAAGACCCCATGAAATCAAATTTATGCGGCTTTAAAGGAATAGTTTACCCAAAAATAAAAATTCTGTCCTCATTCACTCACACTCATATCATTCCAAACCTGTATGATTTTATTTCTTATGTGAAATACAAAAGATATTGAATGTCAAAATATCTTCTTTTATGTTCTAGAGGAGAGATAAAGTCATACAGGTTCGAAACAACATGAACATTTATTTTATTGGGGAACTGTCTGATGTCTTTGATATGTGTTCTCCTAAAAATAAACCTCTAGTGGACATATATATGTAAAATTTCTGTCTCTTCCTGCAAAATGTTATTGATGACCCAATAAGACCTTAAAAATCACAATTGTGCTGTATGAGTCTTCTCTATAGTTTAAGAACAGATCAAATTGTCTCAATATCTAAAACTGTGCTCAGATTTGGCAAGTTACTAAAGTCTCTCTGAGATCTCAATATAAATTATATTTCTTATTAAAAATACTGAGCTGTGCTAAACTGTCCATTTGTATTTAATTTTTTGCCGTTCTTTTCCTTTATCAGATAGGATAGCGGAGGAAATATCCAATGTTCTGTCTTCAAACAGTTGAGCTGAAGGTAGCGATCCTTCATCCAGGCTTCATACATTTTTGACTGGAATTCAACAAACATTTCCACCTTTTATTAAGATGCATTTTGGTTGTGGATGACACTAAATACAGGTAAACAGGGTGTAAAAAGTTTTGAGCTTGTCCACTTTCCACCACTTCCAGAGGTAGTCGAGAACATATTTGACCGGATTGCTTTTGTAGTGTAAACGCTCATGTGGTTGAATGTGTTCGAACAGCACACAGTTCGACCACCTTCTCTCCACCTATACTGACCTAACGCGTAAACATTATGGGATGCACGCTAGCCAGATGGGATTTAAACTTTGTTGGCTGAAGACCCAAGTTTGGTTTAAACAACGAAAAATGTACCAAGCACAATGTTCTCTCACCATTTCTGATTTCGCTGTGGTCTTGCAGCTGTCGGTGCAGAAACTAAAGCTGCTGATCTCTGTGTTTTCCCATTGTCTGTGTTCATATGTAAATGGCACGAGCTTATTTTGTCCAATAGATTGAAAGATCCCAAAATACCCATACATTCACCCTCCCCTCGAAGAAATCAGGACAGAAGTAGTTAAAAGTGGACAAAAGAGATGGATTAAAACACCAGGTGTAAACAGGTATGTGTCTCCCTTGTCCACTTGTGATCCGATTGACCAAAATGCATCTTAATACCAGGTGTAAACAGGGCCTATGGAGCCACTCCTTCTGAAAAGCGCAATGTGCTTTGATTGGTGGGCTGGACTAGTTTGCTGTGATTGGTAAACCGCTTTGAGCTTGTTTTGGAAATGTCGCAGTCCTTACAATAACCGTGAGTTTCAAAACACTACTAACACAACTCAACCAGGCCTTTCCCTTTTTTTGCGTGTGCCTTGGGCGGGAATTATTTAAACGAGGATTATTGTGATGTGTACGTCCATAAGAAAACCCAAGACTTTTCGCCCTCAGCCGGCAGCGAGTCCCCCGTCCCCTGCTCCTCCCCTTCATGGCGGACGGCAGCAGGCTCCGGCCCACGGCGGACGGCGGCGACTCCTCCGCTCCCTCCAGGACGGCAGCCACCCCACCTCGTCCCAGGAGCATGGCATCCGGGTCTCCATCCCACCTTTCACAAGGCTCCAGTACCACCGTCTCGGGCAGCCTCTCGCGGTCTTCACACTCCCGCGCTGCCAGAACTCCGCAGCACCGCGATCCCCCTCAGCAGTGAGGGCTCTCCGACAGCATGTCCCTCCTTCCTCCCGGGTTTTGGCACCAATGTAACACAGTTCGTAAACGGGAAGGAGGAGGCGGGAACCGGCGAACATTCAACAAAACTTTAATATAAAATAAACAAAGAACAAAACGAAAGTAATGTAAAGTAAAGTAATGCCACACAAACATAATAAAACATAAAGTCCAGGCCTGGTCCTCTCTCGTCCTTCACGGTCGTCGCTCCTCCTTTTATGCCTCCGGAGCTCCTCCGTGAGAGACCCTCACGGCTCTCGCCCGCCCTGCTCGTCACACATGGGTTAAGTGTTTCCTGTCAGTATCTTCATATCCATACAAAGTTGTGAAGACACCGAAGAGAAAGATGGAATATATATATATATATATATATATATATATATATATATATATAAACACATTCCACAGATTGTTTTCCATGCTGCCCGTTTACTCTTCCATTTACTTTATCCCAGCAATGTGTGTGAGTAAATCGTGTGTTGGTGTGATGTGTCTGAACGCTATTTGGGTTGAAACTGGACTGTGGAATGGGTGAAGGATATTTACACTGGCAGATTGACGGCCCGGGCACTAGTCTCCTCCATCCAGCAGTAATGCTTCAGCTTCCTCTGCCTTCCTGTTCAACGAGCCTCCGCCCTGCTACTTCACACCAAACCATTCATTCCTGTCTGATGCCACATACTGACCACTTAAGCTATCATTTCTTTGTTCATCTTCTACAGTCTGTCTCTCTCTCTCTCTGCCACACACACACACACACACACACACACACACACACACACACACACACTCACACTCACACACACACACACACACACACACACACACACACACACACACACACACACACACACACACACTCACACTCACACTCACACTCTCACTTCTCTCTCTATGTCCATGTCCTCCCCTCTGTGTGTTTATTTTCCTGCGTGTGCTCGGAGTGGGGTGATGTGTATGCTGTAATAGTTCAGACCCACACTGCAGCACTCTGTTGGTCCACCCAAAGGGGACATTCCATCATGGAAAACGGTGAATGTCAGAATGTTTTGTTGGTGTGAATTGCGTTATCCCTCCAAAGGCGCGTCAGATTTGTGTCAAAAAGCTTGTGTTGTTGGAGAGGACAACTCCCTCTCCCATTAAATGATGTGTCAGAAACTTACTGTGTGTGTGAATGCAGGTGTGTGAGGAGACTGGATTTCAGTGGTACTGTTTATTACTTTGCACCACTTACGGATACTTTTAGCCCTGGATAAAGCAATGTTTAGCATAGCGAGTTAGCACTTTTAATTCAGATTATGAAGCTCTTCTTCCAGGGACATTGCTAGCAGGGTGAAAGGTAGTCTCAGCCTCAGATGTCACGCCCATTGGCTGGACGTCTGATGTATATGGCACACTTAACTGGAAACACTTTAGGATTTTTGAAGTCATCATCTGGTTGGTTGAATTCTACAGGATGTCCGGGAGTGTCTGGAAACAAGTGCTGTGACTCCAAACCCCCTGGTGGAAGAAGAACGCCGTCGTGTTTACAACTGTGACAATGAGCGCTTACCAGGATCAACCAAACGCTGGATTTTCAAAAGTAAGTAAACTTGCACAACGTTCTTAAATGAATAATTAATTTATCAGATGCATGCCGGCCTGTTATTGTAGGGACATCGACTTTACATTTCACGCCCCTAAACATGATGCGGAACAAAACGAACTGCGATTGGTTGCATTACATGGCAGTCAAATGACCTCTTGGGCGGTCCTAGGCCAATAAAAGCTGTGATAGAGTCCAGACCTTCTGAAGTTAGTCAGAAGGTTTGGCTACACGAAACTAGGTGAGGGTGGTGATGATTCTAAGGGCCCTCAGTCTTAGGGGGGTCTCTTTTCAAGATCAGAGATCTGAACTAAACAGGGGGTATAAATACACAGGAATTCCAAATGACACACTATGCATTTTTACAGTATGTACTTATGCATTATGTACTCAACCGCGTAGTGTATGGATTTTACAGCGTTATTTTGTCATTCAACATCAGAGTCTGGTAGCCCCTCCCCCTCCGCTATGTAACTAAAGCCGGGCACACATTTAACGATCGTAAGGCCGATTATGAATGTAAATTGATACTTATGACTGATCGCGCTCAAACGCGTCCAGTCAGAGCCAGTTGCGTTCAGTCTGCGATTACAGTCGGTGTTCAAATTCCATGTGTAAGTATGTAAATCTCCTTCAGTCGCAGGAAACAATCGCTGTATGTTGAGCTCAGTCTTAGAATGTTTTAGCTAGTCGTTAAATGTGTGCCCGGCTTAAAGCTACTACAGTTGAGTGCCCAACATTCCACACACTAATTAAGTGCATCATCTAGGTATTTAAAGTGCACTTTTGACTTTTTTTGGAATTTTCAGTGTGAACACACTACTCACACTATTTATACTACAAATCCGCATAGAATAGTGCATAAGTACGTGAATTGGTACGCACCTTAAACAGATGAACATAATTGGTATCTATGGAAACAAACATAAGACATAAGAAACAAGGCAAAAGAAAGAAAGAGGAACTAACACATGCAGGAAACAGGGACCAAAGGAAACAGAAATACATATCAGTTTAAAAGTCCTCAAAACAAAACATAAACAAGACATTATAAAGGAAATATATACAGCACCATAGATAAGTTCACATTCTTTATTAATACTCTTTACAAATACAATAATATTGAAGTTATCATCATAAAATAAAATGCAAATTAATCCACAAATGGTAAAAAAAAAAAAGTATGAAAAGTGTGCTGTCTAATGGTAAACACATCAAAACATCTTATATTATAAATATGGACAGTTTCATCCTCGACAAGTGCATCCTCGGATCCTTTTTAAAAAAGTATTGAGGGTTTTTCCATGTATGTTGGATATTTGTTGTTTGCTTTTCCTTCAATCTTCGGTTAAATCCCGAAACACACCAAGCCGACGGTCGGCCATCGGGCAGTTTTTGTTCGTCGGCCTACTAAGTTTTCTCAGTGTGTTCCGCACTTGTCGGATTTTTTTTAGGGCCATCTGATCATTCTGATTGGCTGTTCAGCTACTGCCACCTGCTGGTACGGAAAGGCATTTCATCTTATGCAGGCGCAGAATGGACGTGCTACTTGGCTGTCGAGCTTCGGTTTGGTGTGTCAGGGCAACTTTGGACCCAGACGCTGCCGACGTGAGCCAACCCCGCAGTCTGCTTTTGTCGCCACTAGTTCGTCGGCGTTGGCTTGGTGTGTTCCAGGCTTAACATATTTTCGAAAGACATTCACAGGCAAAATTGACATTTGTCTACAAAATAAAACATTTAAAATTTATTTAAAAATAAATATATATGGATAGCTTTGAGGTCATATGCTAGAGTTCTCCTAAACTTGACAAAATAAACTTCTAGTGGACATATACTGTACATTTACAATAGTACATTTAAAATCATGAGATAAAACATATTCCAAATGCATTACATCATATTTTGTCATATTTTATTAGTATGAACTATATATAGATTAGAGGCTTTTTTTACTGAGTAAAAATATATCTCTGTGTATTTTATTGTTTGTAGGTATTTTATTCTCATGTAACACTTGTTAGTACTGATGTTGTTCATATGTGAATGCATTTGAGGATGTATCTGTGTATATGGTGCTTGCACATAAGAGTGTGTGTGTGTGTTTAATTGTAGTATGTAACCCCTGTGGATGAGTAGATATGTGTGAATGAGCAGTAAGCTCAGTTCCTGACCTCCCCGCTGTGTGTCTTAATGAGGGGTTGATTGGATTGGCAAGCTGGATCGGGGACTTGGGAATGAACCGGGCCTGGGCGGAACCCCTGATAGCAGTCCAGATGAAGGGGACGAACCTGAGAAAGAGAGACTACCACTGAGCTCTATTCTCTGAGCTTATACGCCCAATATGAGGGATTAGAGTGTGTGCGTGTGTGTAGCATTCAGAACTGTGTTCAATAAGTCCAACCTTGTTAAAAAGAATGGACAGGACACATGAGGGGCCGAGGAAGTTGTCGGGCCCTTTTGGCCCCAAAACAAACCACTGAAGTGTGATAGAAAATGGCTGAGAAATGTTCAGGTTTACTGAGGTCAAATGAGGCAAGAACACGCACTGTGAAGGGCAATGGGAACATTACAAGAGCCTTGTTTATACAGCGTGTAGTATAATAGGAATTTGTCTTTATTAAGGACCTCAGGGAGAAGACCAGAACCGTTTATAAGGAGCTAAGAGAGCACTTGAGTTTCAATAATGTAGTGTTGGCTGTAGTACTGCAGGATTTTACTGGACCTCACTCACTCAAACACATTTATTCTTCACAGTCACTTAGAAGCTCAAACGCATCACAGCCCAACCCAAATACTCACAGGACCAGAAATATTTTTTTAGCAACTTTTCTTCAACAGTGCAAATATTTGTTTTTATGCAGATTACCTAAACATTTCATGGGAATTTAAGATGCAGTTTTTGAAAATGCTGGAAACGGCATTTGTGTACGTTGTATTTTGTATTTTCTTGGAAAATTCCACGTGTTTCAGGCTGAACAATGAAAGGTCTGAAGTTATTTTGAACAAAAGCTGTGTGAGAGAGAATGGAACAGCGCATAAATCCCCTCCCGTTTCTTATTCTCCCTCTTTTTCCCATTCCTTCATACCCTCTCTTTCTCTACTGGGTAATTGTAAGTCTTCCGGCTGGGGAGGCCATGGCTCCTGATGGTCTCAAACAGGATTAGTGGAGCCTGTGGCTCCGGCCTCTCTGTCCGGATTTGCCAGCATTACCATGGCGATGCCACTTCTGGTGTGCTGTAATTACCCAACCACCAGGAGGCCTAATGCTGATGGCAAAGCCCTCTGTCCTTACATGCAGAATAAACAGATTCTCTTTCCTTAGGTCAGGCTAAACTTGCAACTAACATCAGACTTGCCCAGTTTGGCACACCTATATGTCTACAGAAATGCATGGGAGTGCCTGCCTTCCATGCGTCTATTGCCCTTTCAAGCCCTGTTCAGATTGGGCTAAGCAGAATTTGCAGGGAATGCCATCCGGGTCACGGCACCACTTTAACTGGAGCAGGCCAAGCAGGACTCAAACCAGCATAAGAGCTGAGAAGCTAAAGACCGCAACATCTAGTGCCAGTCGCTAGAGTGAAGTTTGCACAGGTATCTCATATCACAAACACCAATGTCATGGTTTGACTCCCTAATTATGCATGGAATGATAAAAGTTTAAGCTAAACCCTGAATGCACTGTAAAGTGCTTTGAATAAAAGTGTCTGTCAAATGCATAAATGTCATGATGCATTAGCTCTGCTCCAATATTTAATGAGCTGCCCACCTAAACAGCATTTTAAAGCATTATAGACGTGAAGCCCGTTCCAAAAGGTAGTATTGCATTCATTGCTCAGTGGAAAAAAAAAAATCTATCCAAGATGGTGGACAAGGTTGAGAGAAATGTTGATGCATATACACTTAAACTTAACTCTGTACAGAAGAATATCAGTAAAAATAGTTCAATATAATTAACAATGGACTATTTTGACAATTTTTTGTGCGTGCTGCCTTGTTAGCTTAGCAACATGCTAACGCCAACTCTATTGGAATCAATTGAGAGTGAATTTGTTCACTAAAAAGATTTGTTCACTGATTTGTTCAAGGATTCAGTGACCATTTTTGCTGGCTTCATCATTATACCCATATGTGGCAACAGCTGAAATGTTATGAGTGAGTCAATGAATCATTCACTCACCTGATTTGTTTAAAACCTTGGCTGCAAATCGCATACTCTCTTGAGTAGGTACTTATTTTTTGTTTAGTACTTATGTTTTATATAGTACGAGTGTGTGTAGAATGAAGGTAATCCAGACATTCTACGTTCGCCACGTTGTCATTATCATGTGACCTACCAGTGTCAGTTGCGTCTCTTCACTGCCATTCACAAATGCTCTCCCGTGGCCTCATGGGATAGTAAAGTGTCCATCGTATGCACACTTCAGAATCTTGCCGGAAGTATAGGTCATCTGGGTACTTTTTGTTACTCTTTTATGAGTACTGTGAATTCGGACATACTTCTTTTGTCACTTACTATTTTTTACCTACTATATAGTAGGGAAGTATGCGATTTCGGATGCAGCCATGTTTGTCACAACAACCAGACTTATTACAGAAATAATATACTTTAAAAGAATACTCAAGTGTGAACTGAATGTAATGTTTTTGGACTTTAATTGCATGTTATTTACAATTAAAGAAAATGTATTATAGTTTAAATTTAGATTAAATCCAAATAGTTAATTCCAAATTAGTGCATTTTGACCTACTTAAGTAGGACTTAAATGCATCTTTATATATGTAATTACATATAAAGTCTTTGAAATATGTTTAAAGTTTACTGTCAAATGTACTGACAAGCATTTATGGGAAACTAAAACTGTCACCAGTTGGTAAAGCAAGGGAGAGTTAAGGCGTGGATCTAGGTGTAAGCAGTAATTTATTAATAATAATAAAAAAAGATTCAGAACAGACAACCAACATAAAGATGAGATTGGATGAAGAAAAACTGAAGTTATAAATACACAAACTAATTGAGGAACTTAAGACACAGGTGAACTCAATAGGTATCTATAGAACATATACAGAAACCAAGGAGTCTTTGGGAACAGAGGCATGCCAAAAAAAATACTTTAATGTAATTTTATTGATATTTGTGTGATGCACCTAATGATGTAGTTGCAATTTAGTAAATTTAAAATATATTAACTAATTATTTTTAATACTATTAATTTCTTTACATGTGCTTTATTATATTAGTCAACACATAAAAAAAAATGGTACTTTAATGCGTGACAAAAGACATTTAAAACCTTAAAAAATACTTAATAGTAAAGCATTTAATATGACATTATTTCAAAGTGCACTTTTTAAAAGTGTATGTCAATGTGTTAAGAAACAGTAATAGAAGTGTACTCTCTTTAACTTTTTTCACAAAGGGTCACACACTTTAAAAATGAGAAACTTCAGGGAACTAATGATATCTATCAGTACACGGATATGAACAAGAACAGAAAGTTCACTTAAAAGATTAATTCAAAACACTGATTTGTTCACAAAGAAAATGCCTCTATTGTATGTTTACGTAATGATAGAGAGGAAGTTGAGTCTGTTGAACGGCTTAAACATCTTAGTGACTCTCCCAACACCTGTCATTAGCGAGTCTATCTGTGAATCATGGGAAAAATCTTTTCTGAGGGGATTACACAGACAGTAGAACAGATCTTAAACAATAATCTTAAACAGCCCAGATCTTAGGTCTTTATTCTTCCTTCCTTTCTCTGGGCGTCGTATGAGTGTAATCTTATTACAGCTTATTTACTGCATTGTTTTGCATTTCATGGATATAAAATGGCGCCTGCAGGCAGAGCTGGGATTCGGTACCCAGCGAGGGGAAATGTGCTGTAGATTAGGCCTGCCAGCATGCTGGTTCGGGCCTTCATGATGGGAGAGAGAGAGAGAGAGAGAGAGAGAGAGAGAGCAATGCAAACGGGAGGGAAGGCGGCTGCCTCTGACAAAGGTGGTTCAGTGTGTGTTGCATGTATATTCTGGATGGGGCAGAGCTGTGGAAAATTTCCCTCATGGCACATGAGCCAGCTTCCAGCTCTCAGGAGCGAGAATCAACCTGCTCTTACCGTAAGAAATCCCAGATTTGACCAAACAGAGCATAACTCACCTGACAGACAGCAGTTCCGCCAACCGAAACCATATTCCCAGTGTTCCTTTAGCGCAGGAGAGGTCCATCTCTTTGCGAACATCCATCTCACTGCAGTCAAACACAGACAGAGGGATGTGAGTCATGTACTGCTCACACCAGTTGAGTCATTCCTGTTATGTGCAACATTTTCATGGCTCTAATACATTGGATAGAATTAAATAAAAAAAATATGGATTATTAATTAGTTAGCCCAATCCTTATGCTGCATTCACGTGCTATCAGAATTATCATAAATACAAGTTTCCAAGGTAAAAATTGGACATGATCGCCCCCTCTCAAGTCGTATTTACCAATGGGAGGTTTGGGGATAATTTTGATACCCAAGTTCCCGAGTTGGATGGGCGATACACTTTAAACATGGCAGAGGGGGGAACGATTGCTGCTGTGACTGCTATTCTTTATTATTTTTTTCCAGAACAGCTACATCTCTTTGTCTTGTAAAAAAAAAAGTACACTTTAGCATACTTCTGAAAAGAGAATACTTTAAAATAATACAGAAGTGTGAAATGAATGTAATTTATTCAGACATGTTAATTGAAATTAAATGATAATGTGTTAAAGGGATAGTTTACCCAAAAATGAAAATTTGATGTTTATCTGCTTACCCCTAGGGCCTAGGGCATCCAAGATGTAAGTGACTTTGTTTCTTCAGTAGAACACAAATGAGGATTTTTAACTCCAACCGTTGCGGTCTGTCAGTCGTATAATGTCAATGGGAACTCCATCTATAAGGGTAAAAAAAACATGCACAGACAAATCCAAATTAAACCCTGCAGCTCGTGACGACACATTGATATCCTAAGACACGAAACGATCGGTTTGTGCGAGAAACCGAACAGTATTTATATAATTTTTTAACCTCTAAATGTCTCGCACTCATTGAAGTATAAGCACTTCCAGCATCAGAGCGCGTTTTCAGACCTCACCAACCAGATGCGCAAGGCAGTTGGACATAGTGGTGTTTTAGCGGTAAAAAATAATATAAATACTGTTCGGTTTCTCGCACAAACCGATTGTTTCGTGTCTTAGGACATTAATGTGTCGTCACGAGCCGCAGGGTTTAATTTGGATTTGTCTGTGCATGTTTTTTCTGACTCTTATAAATTGTGTTGCCATTGCCATGCATTATACGGCTGACAGATGGCAACGGTTGTTAAAAATCATCATTTGTGTTCTACTGAAGAAACAAAGTCACCTACATCTTGAATGCCCTGGGGGTAAGCAGATAAACATCAAATTTTCATTTATGGGTGAACTATCCCTTTAAGATTTCTTTTTGAACCACATAAATAGGACTTAAGTACATTTTAAATATAATTTCATAATTACGTCTATTGCTTTAGTATATTATTCAACACATCAAAATAGAGAACTTTAAAACAAAATATTATTAAAATATAAGGATTTAAAATGCACTTTAAAGTAAAACTTTTAATTTAACATTACATGCACTTTTTAACAAACAATCATGAAGAACAGGAATGACTCATCTATCTTACCAGAGTCACGTGTGGAGCCATGCAGAATAATGTGGATATGATGAAGGTGATAACTGTAGTGAGAAGCCTGGCTTACCTCCAAAACATTCAAGGAATGGCATGGGTTATACCACACGAACCCAGACATCATCGCAGAGAGGCCATAAGACATGGTAGACATACCACACGACAAACCACTAAGACAAACATACACAAACCAACATGTATTACTTGGATAATATTCCGTCTCTCACCCAGACCATCATCCATCACCAGATGCCCACTCAAACTCAACTCAAGTCCATGAACCCAATTGTCCAATTCTTTAGTAAAAGTTCTGAGCTTAAATTGACAGTTTCAGACCTACCTTATCTCTTTCTCCTCATCAATTCATCTCTCACAGTTCTGTATTTAATGTATGTGTTAACTGAGCCAAGTTTCTTTTCAGTGCCTTTGTTCTGGGACCAAGTTCTTATTGCTTCTTTCAGCTGTTGCACTGATTCTTTCAGCTGGTTTCTGATTTGGAAAAGCTGGAGTGTCGCTGCACATGCTGGTGTGGAATTGCACTTATTTAACAAAGCTGCTCTATTGGATTGAGATGTGCTGACTGTGGAGGCCATTTGAATACAGTGAACTCATTGTCATGTTCAAGAAACCAGTCTGAGATTATTTGAGCTTTGTGACATGGTCCTGCTGGAAGTAGCCATCAGAAGATGAGTACACTGTGGTTATAAAGGGATGGATATGGTTAGCAACAATACTCAAACAGGCTGTGGTGTTTAAACAATGCTCAATCGGTACTAAGGGGCCCAAAATGTGCCAAGAAAATATCCCCCACACCATATGAGGGAGACATACAAAATGTCTGGGGGTCCTCCAGGACAGGTTTGGGAACCACTGGTCTAGTGTGTCCCAGGCCTTATGCAGGCGAGTTGCTGCCATGAGATTGGCTGATTAGATGTTGTTAACGAGCAGTTGAACAGGTGTACCTAATAAAGTGTCCGGTGAGTGTGTATTGATACCATCACAGTAATTTTTGTAAGAGTTGCATGCATAAGTCTTGTTTCTCTCCAGTTGTTTTCACTTATTCGCAATTGTTTTTCTATTAAGTTTCATTTTTTATTTAGAGTCTTTTCCTTTTTGTTATTCCAGCAATGCCTGAAAATGCTGTTGTGCATCATTTATTTCATTTTTTTCTGCTGTCTCATCTTGGCTCCGAGGCTTATGTCCAGTGGAAAGAGTTATTTAGAGCTGGTTCTGTGTTCCCCTTATTTTCCTTAATCTGTTTTGTTCTTGTTTTTTTTTTTCCTGTTGGAAGTGAACTTCAGTTCACTGTCATTTTTAATAAAATTGTTCATTTTTCGAAGGTTAATCACATTTTAAAACCTCGAAACCAGACTCATTAAAAAACCAGACTCACTCTGTCTCTGTCGCTCTCTGCATATGTCTTTCCCTCTTTTTCTCACTCTTTCCTCCAATAATCTCATCCGATCATATATCTGTGGTTGGGCAGTAGCATTTATTGAGTGTGTTGTGTTTCACAGTAAGTTAAATCTGAAATCAGAAGTACAAAATCACAACCGTTCCAAACCACAAGCTGCTCAGGTCGATGTGCATTAATAAATACTATATAGTTCACTTCTTGTGTTGTTCTTGTAGTGTTCGTGTTGTTCTTTTCCACGCAATGAAGGTGAATGTTGACCAGAGGCTGGTCAGCACAAAAACACAATAAAAGTGGTACATACAACTTGCAAAATATATTCTATGAAACATGTAAAACACTGAAAATTTAGCTCGATAGCTATGGTCACCTTTTACTTTTATTGTATGCAAAAGAACATAACATCTCCTGTGTTTCACAGAAAGAAGACCAAGAAGGATTCATGAAGAACCAGCATCTGTTCCAGCTCACCACCACCCCCTGCCACACGCACCAGACTAACCACACTACTATGAGGTTTATTCTCACTTTTATACCCCGAATCTGGAAGCAATGTGTGTTTTATGTACATGTGTGGGGATGCATATAGCCCTCTTCCAAAATCTAGTGAGTTTTTACCTTGTTTTTGTCTACATAGGCAGCATCTCTGCTAAAGTTGGTAACCCTATGAAATCAAAATGGACCCTATTAATTTGATCGTACATTACTAGTTATGTGGTGAACAATTAATCAGTGTATGCTAATCCACAGAAAAAAAGAATTGTTGTCTTCAGAATCTTTAGTGAAAATATGAACATTTGCTTCCCCTCTGGAATGGCGATCAGCGCCGCAACTCGTGGGTTTCATGTCCAGGTTGAAGCGACCACAAATAACATGATATTTAGCCTTTGGAATGCGAATTTTACCAAGGGAATCCCGCTAAAAATTTGGATTTTACCCCCTGAAATGCGATTTGGCTGGTTTTGAGTAACAACTGGGTGGGTTTTGCCAGGTTTTCAACACAAAATTCGCCCAATTGCTACTCAAAACTAGCCCAATGGCGTTTCAGGTGGGGTTCCCCAGTAAAAATTGTGTTCCAGGAGTAAAATCCACTTTTTTGCTGGGGTTCCCCTGGTAAAATTTGCATTCCAGGGGCTAAATATCATGTTATTTGGGTTTGTTTCAACCCGCGGACATGAAAAACAACCCGCGGTAACCGTGTAAAAGTAGCCCAGTTCTGCGGGAATACCGTGGACTTGGCAACACTGCCTGGCAACCCTGAGCCAAGACGCGTTACCATTACACCATGCGTTTCAAGTGCGTCTGTGACTGCTTGCGTTCGGGTTTTGTGGAGACCCTCTGCAAAACACAATACTACACAAATGGAGAGCTGCAGGGATGATTTATTTTTGTAGGCCAAAAATCCATAAACAAGTTAGCATTTTAACATTTCTAGTTCCATTATCCTGAAGTTGATGGGTTTTTGGTTAAATGCCTGAAATGAAGTCTATGTCATAAAATACTTGTGATTTTTAAGCTTTTACTTGTCTTGAAAAAGGCAGTTGCTAACAAGTGTGTTTATAATTGTGTTTATGCAAACTATTTTAACTCAAAATTACAGAGAAAATGTTTTTAAATAAAGACTAAAAGAGTTGTCGGAAGCTTAGTGATGGTGACCTTGAAGTCATGTGACTGAGGTTTTTATTCATAGCCATTGTATTTAGACTTCAAAGTTGTATTCATTTATGATTACGATTATCATGATGAACAACAGGTTTAAGAATCATAAATATTTGTTGGTCACAGAGCTTATTTTCTGCAATAATCCAAAAACCAATGGAAAAATCCTATAGGGTTTTGTCGAGGGAACCAGGGTGATGTGAACGTTAGGGTCCTAAAAATACGTCATCACTGCAGCGCTCTATATTGGGTAAAAGATTTAATTTTAAAGCTGCAGTCTGTAAGTTTTGCCTCTTTGTCGCCATCTCTGTTTGAAACCTGCAATTGCAGTTATTTGCGGAATTATCATCTTTACGTGGGTTGTGCCTCGGCATGACTCCTCAGCGCAAATGAATCTAATGTTTGCTGTCAGTCACCACACCGGTGTGGATACTCTACTTAGGAATCACAGATTTCAGTCTTGAAGTATGACCAAAGTAAGAATTTTCACTGGAAAATGTCATCTGAACAAGTAAGTAACATGTCTGCCACTTTTGTTCTGACCAACTGCGGGGGGAAAAAAGCATTACAATAAATTGCGCTACCAATGGTGATTAAATCTAACGATCGCTTAGCTCTTATCACATCAAACCGTGCAAATTATTATTATTGTTATGTGTAGCTGTCTAGATGTAGTCTACATGTAGTTTTAAATGAGATACCTCATGAGATGTTACTTCTAATGAAAATGTACCCAGAAGAACGAACAGAATACACACACACAAACCTTATAAATGAACTTCTAGACATTCTTGGACATACATTGGCTTGAAATGTAGGCCTAGGTGCAAAGTGAGAGAAGAAGTGATAGAAACACAGTGAAGGAAAGAGAAAGGTCACTTCTGTCACAGCCCCTCACTAGTCGCTGACATTCCTGAGGCACCTGCACTCATTTTACATCTTGGCAGGAATGAAAAAAGCTTCTCAGTCTCAGCGCCTGTCATGTTTGTTCACGGAGGGAAACAAGTTTGGTTTTAATTAGAACTCCAGCCAAGAGCTGAGGTAATTGCCGCTCAGTGTGTCTTTCTTTTACTTTCTTTTTCCCCTCCCTTCACTCTTTCTCCAACAGCGGAGGGAGGAATAAAAGCCCACGGTACGATCCAAACACAAACATGTGTGGGAGAGCTTTAGATCTGCACTGCATCTGACAGCAATGTGCACAGACTGGAGTTCATACGAGTGAATTCAGGTCTCGCACAGGTACAGGGCTGAGGTCAGAGGTCACCGCCTGTAGGGCACAGCAAGAGCTCAGAGTTTGGCTGCTTAACATGGGCCAGGTAGATGCTGTAACTGCAATCTGGAAGCTTTTTTGAGATATATGCCATTTAGGACTGTCAAAGATAACGCATTAACACTCAGCTATATTCAGCTTGACAACTGCTGTAATTGATTTCTAAATGTGTAAAACACATTTAACAAGAGTAAAGGCATTTGTGGTGTTTGAGTAATGAAAATTTATGATTGAATCAAAACCGAAATGTTAACGCAAACACTATAGTGCAGAAATACACATGTAAGATTACCTCCATAAAATATGGGGAATATATACACAAATTGGCATTCAAAAGTTTGGAATCTGTAAGACTTTTGGAATGTTATTGAAAGAAATAAATAAATTGTGAAATATTACAATTTAAAATAACTGTTTTCTATTTGAATATTTTTTAAAATGTAATTTGTTCCAAAGCTGAATTTTCATCATCATTACTCCAATCGGTGTCACATGATCCTTCAGAAATTATTCTAAAATTCCGATTTGCTGCTCAAGAAACATTTCTTATTATTATGAATGTTGAAAATAGATGTGCTCCCACCATTTGTGGAAACCATGAAACATTGATTTTTTTAGAATTCTTTGATGAATAGAAAGTTCAAAAGAACAGAATTAATTTGAAATACTATTTTTTTAAGAACATAAAAGTCTTTTCAGTCACTTTTGATCAATTTAATGCATCCTTGAACCTAAAATGACTGTTTTGGCATGTATATATATATATATATATATATATATATATATATATATATATATATATATATATATATATATATATATATATATATATATATACACACTACTGCTCAAAAGTTAAAAAGTAAATTAATAAATTTATTAATAAAAATAAAATAAATAATAATAATAAAATGTAAATAATTTTAAATTTATTAAATAATAAATAATAAATATATATATATATATGTATGTATATATATATATATATATATATATATACACTACTGCTCAAAAGTTAAAAAGTAAATTAATAAATTAATAAATTTATTAATAAAAATAAAATAAATAATAATAATAAAATGTAAATAATTTTAAATTTATTAAATAATAAATAATAATACAATTTATAAAATTAATAAATTAATAAATTAAAAGTCATTTATTGCTGTGGTGGCAAAGCTGAATTTTCAGCATCATTTCAGCAGTCTACAGTGTCACATGATCCTTCAGAAATCATTCTAATATGCTGATTTGCTGCTCAAGAAACATTCATTGTGTACAGTTGTACAAAATATTTGTGTACAATATTTTTGTTTTTACTGTATTTTTAATTAAATACATGCAGCCTTGGTGAGCAGACGAAACTTCTTTTAAAAACATTTAAAATCTTACCGATCCCAAACTTTTGAGTGGTAGTGTACATATATATATATATATATATATATATATATTTTTTTTTTTTTTTTTTTTTTTTCTTACTGTGCCCTGCTAATCTCTACACTCTCTATTATCTTCAGAATTACTTCTGTCCGTCTCTAGGGGGCAGTGTTCCGATCAACCCCTCTCTTTTCATGTCTCCACCTGTATCCCAGCTGTGGCCTTGTGCAGCTCATGAAAATTCCCACCAAATTATTTTAACAAAAGAGCAACATCTGCTGCAAAGAGCAACAGACACTCTCACACACATCACTGCATTCAGCAGTCGTACACAGCTACAATCACACACACAAGAAGAGAGGATAGGAGAGACAAGACAAGATGAGCGGACTCGAGAAGATACGAGAGACGAGATCATTCTCTAAGGTTTGAGGACATGTTAAAGCCCCCTTCCTCCCCTGTCTCGTCCTGTCCCGTCTCCTCTCCTCCCTTCTGCTCAGCTCTGGAGCATAAAGCACAGACTCAGAATGTGATTTAGCATTCTAAGGTTACGTGTTGGCCATGAATACGATGAATTAAATTATGCTGTTGGAAAGGCAGCTATGGCGAGTCTATGGGGACAAACTGAGCTAGTCAGTGATGAGATGAGTTGAGGCATGTTTGGCCGCTTATAGTTTCTGTTGCTAGCTGCTAGAATGTGTGTGCGTATGAATGTATGGATCTGTACGAAACTGTGATTAGAAACAGGGATGTGTGTGTAATCGCTGCACGCCGCTCCATCGAGTTACACACCGAAAGAGCTGCGCTCCGGGTCCAGGGCGAGGGGGTAAAGGTCACAGAGAGGCTTCAAAGACATAATTGTGGTCAGGTGTGTGCTTTTCCTGAGAGAGGAAGAGGCCTCTCGCTCTTTTGCTGTCTCTCTCTCCTTGAGGCCTTTTCTTTTCTGTGTGCAAAACAGTCTTACATGCACTTCAGACACTCTTGTCTCGACCACATTGCGTCCAACCACATCATACTTTAATCACACTGACAGGTTTCTGTGGAAAAAAAATCTGCACCAGTTGTGGTGAATAATGTTTTAACTTAACAGGATTCCTCTGCCGTTCCCTGTGAGCACATACTTGCACAATACAAAATCTTGGCAACTCTCGGATGCAGATAAGGGAAGAATCCGGTAAAGCCGTTGAAAGGTTTGGAATCGATGAGTTCCAGGAAAAATCATTTGCATTCGGTGAAGTTGCAAAATCAGTCTCCTTCTTTGCTTTCAATCTTCCATCATCTCAGCTGTCTGAGTCGATCTCTGAGATTTAAATTTCACAAAATTATTGCTGGAATAAAAACATGTGTACAAACTGGAGGTTTTCCCAAGACATCATTGTCTTTTGCTGTCATATAAACTAAGATCACTGGAGAACAAAGATCATTGGAAAATAAAAGACATTAGACGTTCAGACATTAAGAAAAGTAATTAAGCCAAGCGTTATAATGATTGTCCACAGATAAGGAAAATATGATCATTTTAAGTGCTCTCTCTCCCTCTCTATATATATACTATATATATTTATATGATTTTGCCAAGTAAGACATGTTCCTGGATCAACATAATTTGTTGATCCTGGAACAACATTCCTATCTGAAAATTTAGTCCTAACCTTTTCCCAACCCCTAAACCTAACCCTACCCATAACTTATCCCTAAAATCAGAGGGAAATGATAGTTGAATAACATTGTTGTGGAAGCACCTAACCCTGGTTGTAAGCCTAAACTTGACATAAATGGTAAACTCATGGTCCCTCAAATCTGATTGGTTGATTGGAATGTTGTACTTGGTGAAATTATGTTCACTGTGTTATAGTATATATAAGTGCTGTCAATTGATTAAAAAAATTAACTAATCACAATTTTTTATTCTGTAATTAATTACAATTAATCGTGATTAAAAACATTGGAGTTTTAATACTTTTATATTGTAATAGTTTCATAGTTACTCTCCAAATTATTATAGAAACAACTTAAAGACAGTATATTTTAAATATTTGTTTAATTGCATCTTTGAATTAAGGCCAGTATCACTGATACTAATACTGGTAGGCTACTGATATCTCTATGAAAAAAAAAAAAAAAACATTAATTATAGACATTCAACACTACAGTATAACTAAAAGCTATCAATTTCAACATTTATTAGGCTTTTAATTTAAGCTAACTTAAAACAATCTTCACATAAACCTATTATAATAATAAATGTCATATTTACCTGTGGCCTTCCTACCTGTCTAACATTTTTCACTGCATAAATTAAAATAAATATAAATTAAATATAGATTAATCCTTAGTAAAGGGACATTTTTTCTTTGATTAACATTAAAGGGTTAGTTCACCCAAAAATGAAAATAATGCCATTAATTACTCACCCTCATGTTGTTCTACACCCGTAAGACCTTCATTCATCTTCAGAACACAAATGAAGATATTTTTGATTAAATCCGATGACTCAGTGAGGCCTGCATTCACAGCAATGATATTTCCTCTCTCAAGATCCATAAAGGTACTAAAAACACATTTAAATCAGTTCATGCGAGTTCAGTAGTTCTACCTTAATATTATAAAGCGATGAGAATACTTTTTGTGTGCCAAAAAAACAAAAATAATGACTTTTCAACAATATAGTGATTGGCGATTTCAAAACACTGTTTCGGAGCTTTTCGAATCGAAACAGTGATTCGGAGTGCCAAAGTCACGTGATTTCAGCAGTTTAGCCGTTTGATGGGAGATCCGAATCACTGATTCGATTCGTAAAGCTCTGAAGCAGTGTTTTGAAATCAGCCATCACTATATTGTTGAAAAGTCGTTATTTTGTTTTTTTGGTGCACAAAAAGTATTCTCGTCGCTTTATAATATTAAGGTAGAACCACTGAACTCACATGAACCGATTTAAATATTTTTAGTTCCTTTATGGATCTTGAGAGAGGAAATGTCATTGATGTAAATGCAGGCCTCACTGAGCCATCGGATTTTATCAAAAATATCTTAATTTGTGTTCCGAAGATGAATGAAGGTCTTATGGGTGTAGAACGACACACTCTGTATAATTTGTGGATCAATTTTAACAGTAAAAGACTGTAAAAATGCTGCGGTGAAAAACTGTCAATTGGTTTACAGAAAGTTTCCGTACTATATACGGTGAATAACTGTAATAGATCTAACGGTACATTTAATGTAATTTTACGGTAAAATACCGTTAAATTCACAGTTTTTGGAAGTGAAAAATAACAATTCACATTTGATATATTTTCGTTGAAATAACTGTTTCTTCTTAGTTTTTCTCATTTTTTTCTAATCAGTTATGTACATTAGGGTTTTATGTTACATCTAATGTTGTTAAATTAATGTTTATTGCATTTTTAAAATTTCATGCATGTTACCATGATGGTGTTTAGTGTGTGTGTGAATGACACTGTGTGCACCTTCTATATGTTAGTTTTGTCCTTTTCAGCTTGTGGAAAATCTGCTTGTGATGAACTTTGATTCATCATGTGACTCTTATCACCACTGTGTTTGGTGACTGTCAGTGTATTATAAAGGTACAAAACAGATATTAGTACTTCATTAGGTTGGTAAATTAACATTATATCAGTTAATGAAATACGTTATTTTACCGTAAATTTAACAGATTTTTTTTTTTACGTTGCTACTGTATTTTTTACGGTAAAGTTCTGGCAACCACAGCTGCCGGTTTTTTACCGTAAATTTTACTGGGATTTTTTTTTTTTTTTACAGTGCATGAGGGTGAATAATTAATGACATTATTTTCATTTTTTTTATTTAAAAGCATTTGAGTGAATAAAGTGCTATCGTATAAATGACAGAATAATGACGGAAAAAATGGATGCTGTGTTAATTACGTTAAGTACTTTTATACATAAAAATATAATTGTTATAATTGTGGAAAATCATTATAATGCTTAGCTTTATTAGGCTAAATTTTATTATGATACTGATATCATCATATTCATCTGCGGTCATATTCTTGTCAGAGTTCCTCCTTCCCTTATTTCTGTCTTCTCAGTGCAGATCTCTATCACTCTTGAACAGAGGTGAACAGCCATGTCGCCATGTTCCTCTCACCTCTCGTGTGAAAACAAACAGAGATGGTGCAGCTGGTTAATGGATGATACTCGTTAACTGGCTTCATAGCTGTTCCAGTGCTGCGCTCTCTGTAAAAGCTGTTCACCGATGACCCTGGCAGATGGATGGAGAGGTGAAGAGGGGGAGTTCTGTGCTGGAAGGACAGAGATGGTTTACTCATCTTACGCACACACATGCACTCATAACTTGGAACACAGTGTCATTAAATAAGAAAGTTACTTTCAGTGCCCGTAAACCTGAAAACCATGAAATACACTAGAGAAATAATCTGTACACACCTATAATCTATAACACATGCTCATTTTGAAACACAAATTTTATTATTTAGTTTTTTTTTTAGTTTTGCCAATGCTTTGCAGTGTAGGTATGAACCATACATTTGTACGTATATATTTTTAAATTTACTTACCTTTATGTTGTTTCAAAATTGTATGGCTTTTTTCTTTCTTCTGCCTTTAAACACAAAATAAGATATTCTGAAAAGTATTTCAGATATTTTTGTCCATATTATGAGTTAATGGGGTCCAAAACTTTCAAGCTCCAAAAAATGCTTAAAGTAGCAAGAAATTCATTCATAGGACTCAACTGGCATATCCTAAGTCTTCTGAAGCAACACATTCACTTTGTATGATAAACAGCTCAAAATGTAAGCCTTTATTCACTCTCAAATTAAATTAATATATTGACCAGTTCTTGAGTTGTAGCTGAAACATTCTCCAAAATAGCATATTTATTTTAAAGGTGCCCTAGAATTAAAAATTGAATTTATCTTGGCATAGTTAAATAACAAGAGTTCAGTACATGGAAATGACATACAGTGAGTCTCAAACACCGTTGTTTCCTCATTCTTATATAAATCTCATTTGTTTAAAAGACCTCAGACGAACAGGCGAATCTCAACATAACACCGACTGTTACGTAACAGTCGGGATCATTAATATGTACGCCCCCAATATTTGCATATGCCAGCCCATGTTCAAAGCATTACACAAGGGCAGGCAGTATTAACGTCTGGATCTGTGCACAGCTGAATCATCAGACTAGGTGAGCAAGCAAGAACAATAGCGAAAAATGGCAGATGGAGCAATAATAACTGACATGATCCATGATAACATGATATTTTTAGTGATAATTGTAAATTCTCTTTCTAAATGTTTCGTTAGCATGTTGCTAATGTACTGTTAAAAGTGGTTAAAGTTACCATCGTTTCTTACTGTATTCACGGAGACAAGACTGTCGTTATTTTCATTTTTTAATCACTTGCAGTCTGTATAATTCATAAACACAACTTCATTCTTAATAAATCTCTCCAACAGTGTAGCATTAGCCGTTAGCCACGGAGCACAGCCTCAAACTCATTCAGAATCAATGTAAACATCAAAATAAACACTGTACTTACGCGATTAGATATGCTGCATGACGAACACTTTGTAAAGATCCATTTTGAGGGTTATATTAGCTGTTTGAACTTTTTTTATGTTGTTTAAGGCAAGCGCGAGCTCTTGGGGCATGGAGCACGAGATTTAAAGGGCCACACACCCTGAATCGGCTCATTTCTAATTATGCCCCAAAATAGGCAGTTAAAAAAATGAATAAAAAAAAATCTATGGGGTATTTTGAGCTGAAACTTCACAGACACATTCACGGGACACCTTAGACTTATATTACATCTTTTTAAAAAAAGTTCTAGGGCACCTTTAATGACCCACTGGAGTCGGATAGATTACTTTTATGATGGATGTGATTTTTGGAACTTCAAAAACTCTATTCAATGCCATTATAAAGCTGGGAAGAGCCAGGATATTATTTAATATAACTCTGATTGTGTTTGGCTGAACGAAGATAGTCATATACACCCAGGATAGCTTGAGGGTGAGTAAACTATGGGATAATTTTCATTTTGGGTGAACTATTCCTTAATTCATAAAGCCTCGTAATAATGCCTTACAACACTTGGTATAATCAGCTGTATGTTCAAATTCAAAAACTGTAACCAAAATTATAATACCTTTTATTATTTACCAGTTATTAGTTATACCATTAAAAACTAAAATGCATTATATGTGTTATATTGAGTGTTGTTATGTAGTTACAATTATTTATAAACTGTATACTATTAAAATGCATTTCAGTATATAGGCCTATACAGGCTTCATGAAATATTTTTAATATTCAATGTTTAATGATTCTAATGATTATTCTATTACATACTTTTCAACTGTAAAAATGTGTAATCATTTAATGCTTGAAAGTACCATGTTTGCTTGTTTTGCAAAACTTGGTCTTGATGTGTAAAATCATTAATCTTTTGGTATCTTTTGGCATGTTTTTGTATGTAACATCGTCTCTCCTCTGTTCTGGGTCTAATTCTCAGTATTTATCTGGATTTGCACATGTGGATGGAGGAGGTGGATGAGGCTGGATCTCTGCCCATATACATGAGATATTAATTCTGTTAGCGAGCGCACAGGCTCTGGAGGTTGAAGGGTGGATAGGCCGCTCTTTGTCCAGTAATGCTGTGTGTGGCTGGCTATCTTAAGAGAGTCGTAATCACTCACAACCTGCAAGTGTTAACAGCCAACTCACAGCTGTCCTGCAGCAAGGCATTCTGGGAATCTATGACTTAAAACCCACTGTCTTAAACCATTAAACTATATGTGCTGATTTGCGGCTTGCAGTGAATAGAAAATACTCTTTTTAATTTTTGTTCTTTCCCACAAATTTTAAAGGTCCCGTTTTTCATGGTTTTTTGAAGCTTTGATTGTGTTTATAGTGTGCAATATAACATGTGTTCATGTTTCGCGTGTAAAAAAACAGTATTTTTCACATAATTTACTTATCTATATACAGCTGTTTCCACTGTCATAAAAACGGGCTGATGACTGCGGGATGAAAATAACAGCGTTTCGACGACATGGTGACAAACACACTCTACAAAAGCAACTCTTGTGTATTCCTGTGGGCAGAGGTTAGTCAAAAAACTGTTTTAGTGACGTCATTAAAGAAGGAAGTAGAGGGATGTAGTCCAAACTGGCCGTTCGATGTAGTCGACTTCTGTTAAATAAAATATCTCGCTTGGCATTGAACTTTGAGCTTTAAAATTTTACAGATTTTATTTATACTCTAACAACAACATTACACACTAACTAAAGTTTGAAACATGGGATCACGAAGAACGGGACCTTTAAACAATTCAGTTCAAACTTGAAGGGGTCCTTGATTATGATTTCACTTTTTAGCTTTAGTTAGCGTGTAATGTTGCTGTTTGAGCATAAACAACATCTGCAAAGTTACGACACTCAAAGTTCAATGCAAAGGGAGATATTTTCTTTCACAGAAATCGCTTTTTAAGGACTACAACAAATGGCTGGGACTACAACGAGCTTCTTCCTGGGTTGGTGACATCACAAACCCCAAAATTTATGTAAACCCTGCCCCCGAGAACACACAACAAAAGGGGGTGAGGCCATGTTGGGATTAGTCAATGAGTTGAATCAACTCCACAGCAACTGCATAAATTTATCCACTAACCATTCAGAAACATCCAGTTGTATTCTAAGAGTTGTATCTTCTTCCTGAGTCTCTCCATCAGTGTCGACTCCGGTTTGAACAACGTAACTGAACACCATTACTGACAATCCTCATTTTGACTGCGTGAGATTTTCCAGCTTTATTATTGTTGAGCAACCAGAGCGCAAGCTGTTAAAGCTCCGCCCTCTTCTGGAAAGGGAACCAGGAGCAGCAGCTCATTTACATTTAAAGGGACACACACAAAAACGACGTGTTTTTGCTCACACCCAAATAGGGGCAAATTTGACAAGATATAATAAATGATCTGTGGGGTATTTTGAGCTGAAACTTCACAGACACATTCTGGGGACACCAGAGACTTATATTACATCTTGTAAAAGGGGCATTATAGGTCCCTTTAACATGCAGATTCCATTTAAACTTTGGTTTTGCAAATCATTTCAGTCTGCTATTTTGCTAATATGTTCAATCTTATAAATCTTACGAAGTTTAACAGTCTCCCATTGACACATGCTGTGTGTGCTTACGCCGTTTAATAATTACCATTTTAAAGAAATGATTTGTTTCTATAGCAACACTCATAATACCTAAATGGATCCATATGTGGCTTTGTTGTTGATGACAGAAAAATACTTAATCACTTTCACCTTTGTATGCTTTTGCAATATTTACAAGAAAATGCACAAGGTAACAAGCTCAGAGCTTTAACAAAGATACATACAATTCACTGCAATTTACAGCTTAAATGAACACTAATGGCAGTAGAACACCTACCATTTTTATTCCTTTTCATACAAATTATGATTACAGGGGTTGATTATTGATTAGTAAAGACTTGTTTTGAACGGTTCCTTGCACAATACATTGTTATTACCTCAAAACACTTGAACTGAACACTTGAATTGAATAAAGAAATACATTTTGATGTTTGCATCACATTACCAGCTCCATATATATGGCTTTTCTGATGTAGTAAACTTGCCTGGTAACTCACCTGGTACAGCTTTGCACTCGGGTACGAGTCCTGTAAGTCCCGACACTCGATAAAAGGGCTAAAAGACTTTTGTGTGAACAAGATTGTTAGAATGTTGCTATTCAAAATGAGCAATGATGTAATAATTGTAATATTTGCATTATACAGTGTGATTGGTTGACCTTCTTATATTTGCATACTGTAATTGGTCCAGTATAACTTTTCTAACTTTTATGTTAACTAAAACACTGTGTTTTGCAGCACACTGTAAACCCGAATAAGTTGGGTTAACTCCAAAAAGTTGTTACAATTTTTTTTGAGTTATGATGTTCCCAATTTTAAGTAAGCATAACTATCAAGTTTTGAGTTTGTACTACTCATGTTAATTGCTCCTAACTTGAAGTACTGAGTTAGCTAACTCATACATTTTGATAGCAATTAACATAAAAGGTTTAGTTAACTTTTTTATTTTGAGGTCTTGCAAATCAAACGAGTTATTTACTTCACTGTAAACCCTAATAAGTAAACCCTCCAAAAAGTAGAATGATAATTTAAAACTCAAAGTTTAAGTACTCATACATTTATTGTTCTTAACTTGAAATATTTGAGTACACTAATATACATTTAACTTAAAATTATCAGGTTATCTCAATGTAAATATTTTGCTAGGTGCAACAAACTAATTCAGAAAATTCCAACTTGCTAATTTGCTAACATGTTAACAATAACATGGTATAGCACATAATGAATGAGTACAGCAACTTAAAAGATGTAACATACTTGCTCTCAAACCAAGCAAGTAATCACCATGATGGTGGTAACTCTCCAAAACCCACATTAACAGAAACTCTTATAAATCACTACTAAATCTCCCTTACCATTAATCTTGCACAAAAGCATAACTTTCGAGTGCCATAGGAAAAACATAAAAAAATCTTGGAATTTTATTTCATGGGAAATAAAAAAATCCCAGCCCATTTTCAGTTAAACTTAAGTTAGTCTAAATTAAAAGAAATGAGTTTCATTCAACTTAAAACAATGAAACAGATCAGTTTACTATAAATATGTCAGTGCTTTGAACTCAAAAGAAAAAGAACGATCTAAATACTCCTAACAGTTGATTCAACTGAACTAATTAGTTTAATTTAAATTTGTGCTACTCAAACCAATTAAGTATTTTGAGCGTTAGGGTTTACAGTGCACTGGTATTTCCTTTAGGAAATGAAAATCTGTTTTTCTTTTTTGCATTAGTGGAGTTAAGTTCTGACTAGGTTCAGTGACCTACGTGCACTCTTTATGCAAACCCTTAATTGGTCTTCTCGGTGGTGTGTGATCTGTCCAGTGTGTGATCTGATGTCCAGATGAATTTCTATTGCGAGTTTGAGAAGGATTTAGGAATTATCTTGTCTCTGCTCTTCTGAGAGGTGGAAACGGACAGAGCTGTCATCCCCGCCGGATCTCTGGCATGTGATCAAACGGCAAAGCCTGCAGATTATGTACATCTAAGGCCTGTGACCTCACCGCGGCCCCAACCAGCTGTGTGTGTTTGGTGGCCCTGATCTTTGTTGCAACTCTTCGCAGGGCAGTTGAGGCCTCTCTTTCTCCGTGTGTACATATCAAGTTCTCCGTTTGTTGGTTTAAGCAGCTGTTATTGCTGTTAAAAGCTCAAGCGCCCCCTTCAACCCCTCCTGCACACAAACACGAACACATACGGATGGCGTTCTGTGTTACCCCCCCTTCCGTTGGCTTACACTGATGTCCTTGTGTAGTATGGAGGCTGGTGCAGCAGGCACAGGGGACGGCAGGCTCAAAAGCACGCTGCAACTGGCGGCAGAACGGCAGCAGGCTTGGTGGTCCAGCCTTGTTTACCGTGCCAGGCTGAGCCAGGCTTGTTTAAACAAACCTGGGTGCCTGCGTAAGCTTCCCCTCATTCGCTTCACGTCATCAGCTCTGGAGCTACTGCCCTGGACCCTCTTCCCTGGAGCTTCGCAAACTGTTTACGCCAGACACGCCACTGCTGTCCGCAAGTATGAGGCTGTGTGTGTGTGCGCAAAAGAATGGGAAAGTTACCTAAGATATGTATACACAAGATAATCTGTGTGTAAATTAGCATGCGTGTGTGCATGTTTCTTGTAAGTAGGCTGCCACAAGCTTGCATGTTAACGTTGTTAGGTTTTTACAGAGCAAATCCCAGATCAAAAGTTCTTTATTCTGCAAGACTTCTGCTGGCCTGGATGAGTGGCTGGCTGTGCTGGAAAATGAAGTCAGTTATGTTCTCTTTCACCTGCACCAGAGAGCAAATAAAAACCTTATGCACTACCGCAGGAAACTCCCTCCATGCAAACTCACCCTCGGTCCAGATCCTTTTCAGCATGCAGATTTGTTTCAGTAACCTCAGTATACCTCTGCTTTATCATCAGAGCTCGGAAAAAGCTGTTGACATGTGAATTGTAAGTGTTTACGCTTGTATAACTTTATGTGTCATTAAAAAGCTTGACGTAACTGCGGTTGGTCTGTGTGGTAAAAGTGTTTCCACAAGGTTGTGCAGTAGACACATTCGTTTGAGATACATATTGTGGTGTTAATTAAAGGATTAGTTCACTTCAGAATTCAAATTTCCTGATAATTTACTCATCATGTTTATATCTTTCTTTCTTCAGATCAAAAGAAATTAAGGTTTTTAAGAAAAACATTCCAGGATTATTCTCCATATAGTAGACTTCAACAGGGTTCAACAGGTTGAAGGTCCAAATTGCAGTTTCAGTGCAGCTTCAAAGGGCTCTACACGATCCCAGCCGAGGAATAAGAGTCTTATCTAGCAAAACGTCATCTAAAACAAATAAAAATTATATACTTTTTAACCACAAATGCTTGTTTTGCACTAGCTCAACGATGTCGGATGATTTTGAAGTTGGAGGAGAAAATGAGATGAAATTCTTCACCCTGCTGCGGTACTTCCGCCTACGTCACGCATGATAGAGCAGTGCAAGACAAGTATTTGTGGTTAAAAATTATATACATTTAAAACGATTTTCTAAAGAAAATGACTGATTGTTTTATCTTATCTAGCGAAAGACACATATTCCTTGTCTGGGATCATGTAGAGCCCTTTGAAGTTGCATTAAAACAATTTGGACCTTCAACCTGTTGGTAGCTGTTGAAGTCCACTATATGGAGAAAAATCCTCAAACGTTTTCCTCAAAAACCTTAATTTATTTTCGACTGAAAAAACAAAGACATAAACATCTTGGATGACATGGGGTTGAGTAAATTATCAGGAAATTTTAACTCTGAAGCGAACTAATCCTTTAAGTAATAAGATAAAATATAAAGAGCATAGAGAGAAATATTAGAAATAATTTCTCAGCAATGAGTTTAAAAGGAACGCAAATGGAGACAGATCTGAAAATTTCAACTCCAAGGTCAAATGATCTAAACTGTGTTATCTACATTTATTTCGTAGCTCTAAACAAATGCTGTGTTACAAATGATCTCATTTTTATTTCTTTGAAAATTGCAGGAGGAACATCTGGGACAAAGCTGATCTTTTGAGCTATGGAAGAGCAGCCTTAGAATACTCATTTCTCTCTATATGCTTAAAACAACTTGTAAAATAAAGAACGCCAAACATGTGAGATGATCATGACCCTCTTTCTTTGGAGGAACACTGTGGCACTGACACTGAGTGACCGCCACCCACTGCTAGCCATGTCATTATGATAAATAGAGGCATGCATCAAAGCAGGGATGACCCCATCACACCAGCTCCTGCATGCTGTTTTCGGTTGCATATTGTTCCACCACAGAGAACTCGAGTCACCAGCAGTCATTTCATAGCTCAAGATACTTTGTGTTACGTTTCTCTTAAACTTTTTAGGGATTTTTTAAATAATAGACAAAAAGAGGACAATAAAAATTGTTGACTGAATGAATGCAGATAAAATTTGATGAAGTTCATATTAGGGGTGTAATGGTAGAAAGAAGTTCCAGTTCGGTATGTACCGTGGTTTTGGGGTCATGGTACGGTACAATTTCGGTACAATACAAAAAATTATCACACTTTAGTTTTAGGGTCCAATTCTCACTATTAACTATGACTTTTGCCTCAATAAATCCCTAATTTGCCTCAATGAATCTTTTGTTTCGAATCAGTGGTTCGGAGCTTTTATCAAACGACCAAAGTCACGCCCCCAGTGGTGAATCATTGAAATTTCAAAACGTTTCGAAACACTTATGACATAACAAAGCTTAGTTTACTGAAATCACCTGACTTTGGCATTTTGATACATGCTCCGAACCACTGATTCGAAACAAAAGATTCGTAAAGCTTCGAAGCTTTATGAAGCAGTGTTTTGAAATCGCCCATCACTAGATATTGTTGAATAAAGTTGTTATTTAGTTTTTTTGGCGCACAAAAAGTATTCTTGTCGCTTCATAGCATTAAGTTTGAACCACTGTAGTCACATGAACTGTTTTAAATATGCTTTAATAGCTTTCTACATGTTTGAATGTGTTAATTATCTTGCTGGCAATACAGGCCTCACTGAGCCATCGGATTTTATCAAAAATATCTTAATTTGTGTTCCGAAGATGAACATGAGATGAGTAATTAATGACAGAATTTTCATTTTTGTGTGAAATAACCCTTTAAGTGTTACCTGAAAAAACAACAAATCCACAATAGGTTTCTTTTCGTTTATTTTGACAGTGCAAATTACAGT
Source organism: Megalobrama amblycephala (assembly GCF_018812025.1). Taxonomy (NCBI): domain Eukaryota; kingdom Metazoa; phylum Chordata; class Actinopteri; order Cypriniformes; family Xenocyprididae; genus Megalobrama; species Megalobrama amblycephala. Next base: position 31,853,427 of record NC_063062.1, on the reverse strand, counting down.
TTGTTTCACTTGGCGGCATTTAGTTTCACGCACAGTTAAGTGCACAAGCCTTTGAAAGTATACTCTTTTGTCCGCGAGCACAGAAAGATGCATTCAGTGCATGCGCACTATCTAAAGGACTAGTTTTCAGTGGTCATTCACACATGTGGTGTTCTTCTTCTGCTCTTTTTCCTGTTGTGGCGGTTAGCAAACAGCGTTGCATTACCGCACGTGCCCCCTTCTGGATTGGAGTGCGGATCACCTGTGACTGACCGTATTCGTCGTCTAACTGCACGCACCGTACCGTGATGGAATACTTGTACCGTTACACCTCTAGTTCATATTGAAATCTCTGACTTTGCTGTCTAAATAAATCAGGGTTGTTTAACACAAATTTAAAGATCTCTTCTGGACTCAAGAAGAGATAACTAGGGTGTTTTTCTCAGCGGAAAAATATGAAAAGCAGAAGAATAAAGCAAGTCCCAGTTTGCTGTCAATCAAATCTCATTACAGTCAAGAAGAAACAATTGAGATATTTAGGGTATTATCTAGGGATATCCAGATCCGATCACGTGATCGGAAATCGGGCCCGATCACGTGATTTCAGACTCGATCGGAATCGGACGTTACCTCCCGATCAGGACTCGGATATATATGTATTAGGGGTGCAACGGTTCTCAGTAAAAAATCGAACCCTACGGTTCTCCACTTACGGTTCGGTACGCACTTGCACCGCGGTCCATCTCGAATGACGACGCATCTATTGGTTAATATGGTTTGTTTAAAATACCAACGTGGAAAACAGACAGACAGAGTTCAAATAATGTATGTTTCAGTCGATGGATGCGCAAAACGTTACAACAACGATAATCAGAAAGCGTGGACAAAACAGTCACTCTTTGTAAACTGTTAACTGCGAGTGCCGTCTGCTCTAATGTCCAGTCATTTACGCCGTCATCACCCGGGTGTTGATACAGGTGAGACCTGAACAGCACACGTTGCTGTCTGTGTTTAAACGAACTCATTTAAGCCTTGCTGATTTAAACCTTCAAGAACAAGACGCGAAAGAGAACTCGCACGCGCTGTGAGAAGATTTGTGTGCACTCATCCGTAGCGCGCACACGCTTATTCCAGTCAGCGCGCAAATACTGACTTCTCTTTCCAGTCTTGCTTCAGCGGACAAATTCATACAAAAATTATGTCAACATGCCCGTCTTAGCGAGTATCCTAGCGAACATAGTCGGTTATGTCTTAAGTGAACGTATATTAGTCGAGAAAGACAGCGCATGTGTAACAGTATATGTACTGGATCGTGCATGTCTTATAGGGAAAAAAACTATTCCTGCTGCCTGTTTTTAATGTTAAATCAAACAACAAATAACAAAGAAATCACTCACTGCTCTTGACTGAATAGTTTTTGTAACTTCAATAATGATTCATCTTTATTTATTTTATACAGTAAAGATAATATGCAGTGATATTTTATATTTGATTACTTTATCCATTTTCTGTACGTGAAAACAATTGTTAGATTCCTGAAAAACCTGAAAAGCACTGTTCCTGGATCTGTTTTTTTCGCTCTTCTTTATTCTTTTTCATGTATTATAGAAGTATCGGATCGGGACTCGGTATCGGTAGATACTCAAAATCAAATGACTCGGACTCGGACTCGAGGGCAAAAAAACGTGATCGGGACATCCCTAGTATTATCCTCTCCTTGTGCCTCATCTTGTCCTGTCTCACCTTGTCTGCATCCATCTCAGCTTCCACCCTGTGACATGAATATTTGATCAGTTGCTGGAATCACCGGAGGGTTTATTCCAATACAGTTCCTCTTGCCAGGCAGAGGGGCAGCGAGTCCCCGTACATAACCCTATCCCTCCCCTGCCCTCATGCTCCAAAGCCCGGGCAACTCCAAATGTCAGTGATGTTAGTTTAGCCATTGTACACGGCTGGGCAACTCTGAATGGGCAGCTTGTCCACAGGCCAGCCCCCTACAATGGCCCCCTTTTTCCCTACAACTTGTTCTCAGCCTTTCCCTCCTTCATGAAGAGAAATCTCTCTCTCTCTCCCATTTTGTCTTTTTGCTCCTTTGCTCCGAGCCTGGGGTTTGGGCTCTAGAGTTAAATAGGGAGTGAGAAAGAGAGCAAGAGATGAACCATGACTGAGCAGTAAGCGGGTTAAGCGCTGAATTGTTTCAGCGGACCCTGCCAGTAATTACCAGTACAGCCAAGCAGCAGTAAATCTGCCTTTCAGTGCACAGCTAAGCTTGTTAGCATGGTTAATTGGACAGAGAGAGTGTGTAATCTTTCAGTGAGAATACAGCGACTGAGAGAATTAGAGTCTGTGTATTTGAGATGGAGAAAGGCAGAACAGAGAGATGGTTTGGTTGGATATGTATTTATGGAAGAACAGGTTACATTACGTGTGTTACATTGATCTAGTATAGGTGTGAAAGTCTTTGGTTAGATGCGTGTTTAGAATAGAGGTCTTTTTCTCGCATTAGGGTTAATGGTTACACCACTGGGGTCTGGCAGCAAAAGTTGGGCTTGCCACAAACTGGATCATATCCTGTACTACTGTAATATGAAAACTAGATTTTAACCATTTCTGAAGAGAATGTGAGTTTGTCCATGCCAGTCGTCATCATGATGCTATACAGTTGCTAAACTTTCTAAGTGTTTTAGCACGTTGCCAAGGTGTTCTTTAAGGAGTCTTTTTTAACACTCTACTTTGAGTTTGTTTGGTTGTTTAAAGTGTTTTAGTGCATAGCCATGTGGTTGTTAGGGTGTTGAGCACATTATGTAGTTGCTAAGGTGTTCTTCTTGTTTTAGCACATATGCAGTTGCTAAGGTGTTCTCCATGTAAAGGCTAAGCACACTACTATGTGTTTGTTTTGTTGTCCTGCTATGCAGTTGTAAGGGTGATTTGAGCACATTATGCAGTTGCTAAAGTGTTTTAGCACGCAGTATTACATGTTTGTTTGGTTCTTCTGAGTGTATTAGCACATCAATATGCAGTTGCTAAGTGTTTGAGTGCACTACTATGCGTTAAAGGGTCAGTTCACCCAAAAATGAAAATAATGTAATTTATTACTCACCCTCATGCCGTTCCACACCTGTAAGACCGCAAATTGAGATATTTCTGTTGAAATATGATAGCTCAGTGTGGCCTGCATAGCCAGCAATGACATTTCCTCTCTCACGATCCATTAATGTACTAAAAACATATTTAAATCAGTTCATGTGAGTACAGTGGTTCAATATTAATATTATAAAGCGACGAGAATATTTTTGATGCGCCAAAAAAACAAAATAACGACTTATATAGTGATGGCCGATTTCAAAACACTGCTTCAGGAAGCTTCGGAGCATTATGATTCTTTTTTGTCAAATCATGATTCGGATCACATGTCAAACCGCCAAACTGCTGAAATCACGTGACTTTGGCGCTCCGAACGCGCTGATTCATTATGCTCCAAAGCTTCCTGAAGCAGTGTTTTGAAATCGTCCATCACTAAATAAGTCGTTATTTTGGGTTTTTTTGGTGCACAAAAAATATTCTCGTCACTTTATAATATTACTATTGAGCCACTGTACTCACATGAACTGATTTAAATATGTTTTTAGTATCTTTATGGATCTTGAGAGAGGAAATGTCATTGCTGGTTACGCAGGCCTCACTGAGCCATCGGATTTCAACAAAAATATCTTAATTTGCGTTCCGAAGATTAACGAAAGTCTTACGGGTGTGGAACGGCATGAGGGTGAGTAATAAATGACATTATTTTAATTTTTGGGTGAACTAACCCTTTAAGTTTTGTTCTGAATGTTTTTAGAGCATTGCTATGTGGTTGTTAAGGTGTTCTTAGTTTTAACTTTAGTTTTTTTAAGGTGTTCTTAGCAGCATGCTACTATGTGTTTGGTTGTTCTGACTGCTTTTAGCTCATAGCTATGCAGTTGCTAAGGTGTTCTGAGTGTTTGAGTGCTCTACTAATTGTTAGTTTCATTGTTCTGAATATTTTAATGCACTGATATGTGGTTGCTAGGGTGATTTAAGTGTTTTGAGCACATTATGCAGTTGCTAAGGTTTTCTAAGTCTAAGTATTTTTTTGGGTTGTTCTGAGTGTTTGTAGCTGATCGTTATGCAGTTGCTAAGGTGTTCTGATAGTTTTAAAGGTGCCCTAGTTTATGTTTTTAAAAGATGTAATATAAGTCTAAGGTGTCCCCTGAATGTGTCTGTGAAGTTTCAGCTCAAAATACCCCATAGATTTTTTTAAATACATTTTTTTAACTGCCTATTTTGGGGCATCATTATAAACGCGCCGATTTATGCTGCGGCCCCTTTAAATCTCGTGCTCTCCGCCCACAGAGCTCGCGCTTGCCTTTAACAGTGCCTTAACAAAGTTTACACAGCTAATATAACCCTCAAAATGGATCTTTACAAAGTGTTCGTCATGCATGCGGCATGTATGCGTCAGATTATGTGAGTATTGTATACTGTTATATTGTTTACATTGATTCTGAATGAGTTTGAGGCTATGCTGCGTGGCTAACGGCTAATGCTACACTGTTGGAGAGATTTATAAAGAATGAAGTTGTGTTTATGAATTATACAGACTGCAAGTGTTTAAAAATGAAAATAGCGATGGCTCTCTTGTCTCCGTGAATACAGTAAGAAACTATGGTAACTTTAACCACATTTAACAGTACATTAGCAACATGCTAACGAAACATTTAGAAAGACAATTTACAAATATCACTAAAAATATCATGATATCATGGATCATGTTAGTTATTATTGCTCCATCTGCCATTTTTCGCTGTTGTTCTTGCTTGCTTACCTAGTCTGATGATTCAGCTGTGCACACATCCAGACGTTCTGCCCTTGTCTAATCCCTTTCATAATGACAATGTTGGGAACGTGGGCTGGCATATGCAAATATTGGGGGCGTACACCCCGACTGTTACGTAACAGTCGGTGTTATGTTGAGATTCGCCTGTTCTTCGGAGGTCTTTTAAACAAATGAGATTTATATAAGAAGGAGGAAACAATAGAGTTTGAGACTCACTGTATGTCATTTCCATGTACTGAACTCTTGTTATTTAACTATGCCAAGATAAATTAAATTTTTCATTCGAGGGCACCTTTAACACACTACTATGTGTTTGTTTCATTGTTCTTAATGTTTTTTTAGTGCATTGCTAATGCTATGTGGCTGTTAAAAATCATAAGTCTAATTGCTTAGACAAGTAACAGAGCCGCTCTCCTAAACAAGCCATGACGATTGAGATACATGTCCATAGCACATATCGTTTAGGACACATGCTTTAATTTAAAGGGATAGTTCACCCAAACGTCTTAATTTACTTGTTCCAAACCTGTATGAGTTTCTTTCTTCTGTTGAACACAAAAGAAGATATTTTAAAGGATGTTGGTAACCAGACAGTTGATGGGCCCTATTGACTTCCATAGTATTTTTTTCCTACTATGGAAGTCGATGGCTACTGTCAACTGTTTGATTACCAACACATCTTTTTTGTGTGTGTGTGTGTGTGTGTGTGTGTGTGTATGTGTGTGAAGAAAGAAATTCATACAGGTTTGGAACAACATGAGGGTGAGTAAATGATGGGGTGAACAATCCCTATAATACTTACTGTATAGCATTAGATTTTGTTGAAAACACTAAATGTAACCCTAAATTAAAAAAATCAATGTGAGAAGTCACACAATTTTTTTAAGACATTTTAGAAATCTAAGATATATCAGTTGACATAGATGAACATTGATGAACACTGATGAACTCAGGACTAAGACCTTCTCTTGGGGAAAGCAGAGGCATATATCATTCATTTTCTGGGTTTTTCTTTCTGGAGAGAAGTACAAAGACCCAACATAAGGCTCAAAGTGTTGGAAACGGATAAACTGTGAGAAGAGGAGGGGGTCCCTCTCGCTTTCCTTTCTCCCCAGTCAGCCGCTAAAATGATTATTATCATTAAGGGCTTGTCTACATTTCCCACTGGGAAAAAGGTTTATTTTAACACATTTTAACACAAACAATATTTATGTAATATTTTTCTAGAGCGGCTGCTGACTGGGCCGCTGCCAGAAACAAGAGACGACTGAAAAAATAACAAAAAAACAAAATACAATTTCTTTTTTTGGCAGATGGATTTTTACAGACAGGGAACATCTGGTGGGGGAAAGGCTCAACTAAAAGCAACAGATATGAGATGAACATTTTGCTGATACTTCATGACATTTGGGTAGGCGTTTGATTAAGTAATAGCAAACATGAATCATGGCTAATGGGCGGGTACTTACAAGCCTTTTATCCATGAATATATTTACAATACAGCAACTTTGAGAGCCGAATTGCTTTTATAGAATTGTTACTACAAAATAAAATGTTAAGGACAAAAACTTTTCATTAGGAAAATTCATGTTCCATCATTCTGCTTGGAGATAGAGTCTCGCCTGACATAAACCATAACAGATTCAGGAAATGAATTGTTTTATGATGCACATTTAATCATTTCACGTTTATTAATTCTTCTGAAAACTGAATCTGCGTTTCTGCTCTGAGCATCACATGTGTGACAAGGATTCGGCCAAGCTGGATATTTTATGAGGAAATGTTTTCCTGTTGTACTTGCAAAAGAAAGATGAATTTAATTTTTTTGTAAAGTATGTACCAGATGCACCATATTTAACCTTTTTTGACCCTTTTACCTGTAACTATTTTACAGTGCGCAAGGCAGTGACTCATTATTTTGCAAGGGAGTTGGTGTTTGTGCTGCCACTTATTGGTCAGTTGAAAAATTACATGCTCACTGGGCCTGAGTGACATCGGCACATCTGGAAGACACATGTTGATGAGACAGATGTGAGAAGGTCAGAGGTCATTCGGACTCTTTAATTAAGATAAAAAGGCAAGGAGCGGCAACAAAGCAACAAAATCTGAGTATGCATGTGTGTGTTTGTATGGATGACAATGTGGACATCAGTTTAGTAAGATGAACATGGAGTAATGGAGAACTGATTTGACTGAAGTCTTTTATAAAGAGAATGTATGTCATACAAATAAAATAATTCACTTGTCAAGTGTTTAGTCAAGTCTCTTTTGCTCTTTCTATGTCGTCTTCTTGGTTTCACGAAGGCCGTGCTTGGACTTGTCCCTCCCTCGTCTCCTGCATTCCCTTCTTTCAGAGCAGGGTCATGAGTCAGGAGTCATGACCTGCCCTGAGGGTGATATGACCCTTCCATCCCCCACTCCGCATGAAAGAGCCCTTCAATGCCTGGGTTTTTATTTTGTACACACCTGAAGCTCTTACCTGTGGCTGGATCACCTGACAGCCTGCTGATAGAGCCGCCGGCTCCTTTTTCACAGGCTCTTTTCTCTCTCTCTCTCTCTTTTGCTTTGTAATCAGTATTGTATTTGAAAACAATGTCCCTGAAATCAGTCATAAAACACAGATTTTTAATAGTAACAGGGAAATTATTCTAAGGCAAGCATTGTTTTTACTATTGCTCATACTTACATGAACAAAGCCCTAACCTTAAAGGGATAGTTCACCCGAAAATGAAAATTCTGTCATTAATTAATCACCCTAATTTCGTTCCAAACCCACAAGACTTTCATTCATCTTCCGAACACAAATTATCTTTTTGATGAAATCTGAGAGCTTTCTGTCCCTCAATAGACAGCTTGGCAACTGACACTTTAATGCTTCAAAAAGTTCATAAAGAGACCTTAAAATGAATCCATATGAATTGAGCGATTTAGTCCAAATTTTCTGAAGAGACACAATCGCTTTATATGATGAACAGATTGAATTTAGGCTTTTATTTGGAAATTTGTGTTCTGAAGATGAACAAAAGTCTTGCGGGTTTAGAACGACATGAAGGAGAGTAATTAATGACCTGAATTTTCATTTTTGGGTGAACTATCCCTTTAAATAATACATTTCAAAAATCCCATAGACTTACACTGAACCAATATCTAGGGACCAAAATGTCATAAAGACTTGAAGGTGGACTCATTTGACTTGGGCCAGGCGCCCAGAACACCCTAGCAACTGCATAGTAACCAAATAAAACAAAAAATAAAGCCTTATCCACTATATAGTGTCATTGGAGAGTTTTGACTCTCAAACACCACTCACAAAAATCTAGTTACACTTGCTGTGTGATGTCATACATGTTCAAAATAAGTCATACAAGTATTTCAACTGGCCAATGTTTGCATTGCCTCATTGATTTTTAAAACTTTCTTATTTGGCAAGTCTGTTAAGGTATAGTTAATGGTCTAGATTTCACACTTCAAAATTCTTTGACTTTGGGAGAAATATTAGAGATATTTTTCCATTGCACCACAGTGAGGGGGCTATTAGTAGAACCGACATTAGTTTTATTGAAACAGTCTGTGTGCGTCAGTGTTCCACAATAATATCCAGGTGTAATGCTGAACTCCTCCCCCTCTCCTCTCCTCATTACTGCGCCTTGTTTTTTTCAGAATCAGAGAAAAAAATGCCTCTTGTCCTCTTCTTTAGAATATTATGGGTTTCATTTTCTTTGTGTAAAAGAAGTACACTTGACTTTAGCATACTTAAAAAGAAAAAAAAAGTTGTTACATATAATATATAATACAATAATGTATTTAAGTGTGAACTGAGTGTAATGATTTAGGGCACTTATGCTATGTACAATTAAATGAAAATATATTATAGTTTACATATATATTAAATGCAATTAGTAGAATGTAAGAGTGCTTTTTTCACCCACGTATGTGGTACATCTTTATATTCCATTTCATAATTACTTTTGTTGTCTTTGAAATTTATAAACAATGATTGAACATGAATAACCCCCGACATGATGTATGAAGCAGGATGTAAGAGTATCGTAAGCTTAGATGCATCTCACGGTTTAAACAAATAGGACTGTGCAACAAACTCAAGCTTCTCTTATATTGAAATCCTAAGACATTTCTCTTTAAATTTCTCGTTTTAGACTTCTAATTCGTGACCAGTGTTTTGTTTTGCTCTATCCTCTGCACCTCTGCGTTCGTCATTATGTCATGCGTCAGGTCAGGGGTTACTCTTCCGCCGCATACATCCATCTTTTGGAACTTAGTTATTATAGTTAATAAAGTTTTAAATATGGATTTTTTTTTTTTTTTTTTTTTTACAAAAACCCATCGCTTTGCTTCAGAAGGCGTGTGTTAAGAAGACGCAGGCCCAGGAATACTTCCAGAAACCACTGTCGGTTAACACAATCCACCGTGCCATCTGCAGATGCCAACTAAAGCTCTATCATGCAAAAAGGAAGCCATATGTGAACATGGTCCAGAAGCGCCGTTGTGTCCTGTGGGCAAAGTTAATTTAAAATGGACTATTTCAAAGTGGAAAAGTGTTCTATGGTCAGAGGAGTCCAAATTTGACATTCTTGTTGGAAATCACCGATAGAGAACATTTGGCGAAAGAGCTCATTTTGTGCATAAAATCGTAAAATTTCTCAGTTTAAACATATATTATGTTATCTATGTTCTATTGTGAATAAAATATTGGCCCGTGATTTGAAAGTCTTTTTTCTTTAAAAATGCCCCAACATTTCCGGAATTCGGGTTGTATGATATCTACAGCCTATACAGACAGCTGCCTTTTAAGTAGCAGCTTAACTGACATGGAACCTGACTGATTTTTTTCTATAACTCAAATAGCATTCTTACACATGAGACTTATACTTTCTTATTTTTAGTTTAAAAGAAGTATACTAATATAACACTCTTGAATAAACTTCTTTTTTGTAAGGGTGTTTTAAAATTTGGCCAAAACAATATATCTTTAAGAAAATCCTTTACATCAGGAATGTACCTAATTAGACAGCTGACTATGTCCTGGAATAGAGCTTATGAAATCACCTACACCACTTCGGAATCCTGTTTACAGTTCTTTATTTCCATTTCCTCTCTTTTCCTTCCTTTTGATCTCAGCAGTGGATCAAATCACACTGCTCACAACATTCTGCTGTTTTGGAATTATCTTGTGTCCATCACTTTACTCTTTGTGCATATGGGTATTTTGATAAATGTATCAGTCTGAAACTCAATCCATCTCTCTTTGTCAGAGAGTAATAGCCTGTAGCCCATTTCTCTGTTTGTATTATTCTCTGTCCTTGTCTTCTCCTTATGTGCTTCCTGTTTTGAGTTATGCTGAGGGGTGTCAGCGTGGGCCTCTGCTCTGGACCCCACCAACGCTAAAGTATATCTCGTGTTTACTGCCCTTGAGGGATACCTGTCATTCCACCTTCGCTATTGTGATCACTATAGCAACACACAAAATTCCATGGAGCACAGGCCTTGACCCCTGCCCTCCCCTTTATAAAGAGCCGACCTTTGACTCCCACTGCACCTGGAGAATTAAAAAACTTGTGCAATGAAACAGAGAAAAATGCCTGCACAAATAAATATGCATTTAAAAATAAATGAATGAAATATACAGTAGTGTCAATCTAACTAAAAATTAAAAAATTGCCATCTTCACCCTTTATTCAAATAGTATAAAAATTTTGGGTAATACTTTATTTTAGGGTTCAATTCTCACTTTTAACTAGATATTGGCTGTTTATTAGTATTTACAAAGCACATATTAATGCCTTATTCTGCATGACTTCATCCCTTAATCCTACCAAATACCAATCTTCTTTATTAACTATTAATAAGCAGTAAATTAGGAGTTTATTGAGGCAAAAGCAGTAATTAATAGTGAATATGTGTTCCCCATACTGAAGTGTTACCAAAATTGATTTTGAAAACATATTGTGTAGCTGTGCTTGGAGCCAATTGTTTTATTTGTGATAACACAATGAAATGTTAAATTGTGCGGACATGATTTTTGGTATAGCTGTTTAACAAAGAAATTATCAACAAGAGAGAACCAAAAAATATTAATAACTAATATTGTTGTAGTCATTTAATGCTTTTTCCTGTGAGCTTTTTGCTATGCATTTTTTGTACAGTAAAATAAAACATGTAGCTGTAGTTTGCCTTTTTTGCTAAATATTATTGTCAGATAAATACTTTAACCAACTTCAGTGTTTTGTTCTTCCCTCATATTTGAAATATTTAAAAAATCTAAAATATTTTCCTCATATTTTGATGATTTAATCAAACTTGTAGGGTCATTAAAACAAATATCCCATCCAGACATCACTTTTGGCCACTGCTGTATTTATATTTAATAAAAAAAAATCTTTGTATATATCTTTGTATTTTTACCCTGTTTAAAACATTTTTTTTTTTAATATTCAAAAATATATATTTTTTTCACAACCATTTCTAGCCTCTATCTGACTCTTAGAATTAAATTATCTATTTTTGTGTGTTGGGCCTTTAAAACTTATTATGAACTAAAAAAAAAAAAGCCTTAAACCTAAAAACTCTATAGACATATTAAAAAAAAAAAAGAAGATACAAATGACAAAAATAATTACTAAAAACTTAAATTAAAATTAAGACAGAAAATATAAAAATAAAATCTTTAAAATTTTTGTGATCACATTCTTTAAATGAAAAATTCTTGGCTGCAGGTTTGCTGGTGAGTCCAGTATAGTGTTTTTGCCCTTTACACTACACCATTTTCAACTAAAAACTGGAAACATTTTATGCGCTTTGGCTGTTCATTTACACGACAACAGCGTTTTGGGGACCTGAAAATGCAAGCTTTTGAAAAAGGGGTTTCAAAGTTCAAGTTTTTGAAAACGATGTCATCATCTCCGTGTAAACTACAAAAATGTGAATTTGTGAAAATGGTGACATCATGCGCATGCATATTACGTGTTCAGTCTATAGGCACGTAGTGTTTCTTTACAAAGTGACATCGCCAACTACTGGCCTGGCAGCAGAATACAGCATTTTTAGTCATTTTCGCAGATCCATGTGAACAGGGATCCTTTTAATAACGTTGTCATCTGTACACGAAAAACACAAAGGAAAAACGTTTGTTTTTAGTAAATCATTTAAACATACCCCTACTGTCACTTTGCAAATCTCCATTACATTTCAACAGATTCACAAAACAATCTGCACTGAAATGAGCCACACTAACTGTTGAGATCAAACTGAAATGTTCAATAACCTTGTTAAAAATAAACTTAATTATTAATTTCTATCATTTGTAGTCTTTCAGAAGGATCTGCAGAGCTGTAGGTGCTACACACAGCCAGAGACAGCGCAATATTAAAGGGTTAGTTCACCCAAAAATGAAAATTCTGTCATTTATTACTTACCCTCATGCCGTTCCACACCCGTAAAACCTTTGTTAATCTTCAGAACACAAATTGAACCTCCATAGGGAGCAATGACACTTCCTCTCTCAAGATCCATAAAGGTACTAAAAACATATTTAAATCAGTTCATGTGAGTACAGTGGTTCAATATTAATATTATAAAGCGACGAGAATATTTTTGGAGCGCCAAAAAAACTAAATAACGACTTATTTAGTGATGGCCGATTTCAAAACACTGCTTCAGGAAGCATCGGTGCACAGATTAATCAGTGTGTCGAATCTGCTGTTCGGAGCGCCAAAGTCACGTGATTTCAGCTGTTGGCGGTTTGACACGCGATCTGAATCATGATTCGACACACCGATTCATTTATGCTCCGATGCTTCAAGAAGCAGTGTTTTGAAATCGGCCATCACTAAATAAGTCGTTATTTAGTTTTTTTGGCGCTCCAAAAATATTCTTGTCGCTTTATAATATTAATATTGAACCACTGTACTCACATGAACTGATTTAAATATGTTTTTAGTACCTTTATGGATCTTGAGAGAGGAAGTGTCATTGCTCCCTATGGAGGCCTCACGGAGCCATCTGATTTCAACAAAAATATCTTAATTTGTGTTCTGAAGATTAACAAAGGTCTTACGGGTGTGGAACGGCATGAGGGTAAGTAATAAATGACAGAATTTTCACTTTTGGGTGAACTAACCCCTCTAAGCAAACTTCCCCATTTGTAACTCTTATAGTTAGTTCTTTTGGTGTGTAGAAATATTACTATCTATCCAACCTCCTCCTTTTTGATATGTTGATACATTCATCTGTCCAACATCTGTAAGTTCAGAAAATGCCATTTTTGAAGCTAGTTTTTGGACTGTAGAACAACTTTTCAGGTTTCATTGTACACCAAGCTCTTTTTTCAAAAGATCAAGAAAAATATCTCATGATATGACCTCTTATATTGGCATTGACACAGGCGCAGCAATAAACCTATGATCTCATGCAAAGAGTACAGACACACATACTAGAACATAAGTGTCTGACTGTAACTGTATTCAGTTTCTAAAGCTCTTCAGTTTTGAAGACTCTTTATGTGCAGTGATATCCATCTCCTTTATCTATCTCTCTGACTCTCTCTGTCTCTGGTTTTTCTAGCCTAAGGGGAGTGTGTTACCCAGCTGCTACTTTTACCAGTAAAAGTGATCCGTCTGTTGATGGAGGTGAAGAAAGGGTAGTTCAAACACAGATATATTGTCTGCAATCATAAGAGGCCCAACACTGATGACGGTTTGCACACTTTCCTACTAGCACTTTCAGGCCGACTCTCTATTGTGTTGGTGTATGCGTTTAAAAGTCAAATAGACCAACTGTCAGAGCGTCAAAGTAATCCAGACGTATTTTCCCCTGTTGCTCTCTTTGCACTGAAATTGTGCCAGTTCTTTGGAATGCCATTATGTTCCCCGAAGGCAAAGCCAAGACTCTGTCCTGGCACAAACACACAGACACACACACACACAAAAAGTCATTCTCTCCCTCTCTTTTTGGCTCAGACCAGGACCGGTGGCGCCACATAGCAGCATTGCCGATGTGGCACAAGCACACAGTCAGACCTGACCAGCTTCCACAGACTTCAAAATCAGGAAAATGCTGAAACAGAAACTATTGGAACTGGAATCGGCAGGAAAGGTAAGCGGTTGATTCTGATTGGCTTTATAATTTCGCCCCGGTCATGTCTGAAAGCTTTCTCAACTTCTGCTCTGTCCAACATGGAGTACTGTTGGTTAACTTGGCTCAGTTTATCCGAGGGCTGTCACACCATACAGCTCTGCGGGCCTGCAGAGAGGCCTGGCTGTCCGTCTGTGGCCCTGGCACTTCCCATCTGCCCCCTAACTGCCCTCCTTTACTAGCCCCCTGCTATCAGACTGTATGCCCTCCCCACGAACCATCCCTCTCCAGACATAAGCCCTGCTACCAGCAGTGTGATGTATACAACTTAGCCAATCAGAACGAGTCTCAAAGGTACAGAATCAAAAAAATAGCTCACCCAAAAATGAATATTCTGTTATCACTCTAAAAAGTAATCCAGGGGACCTGTTACCACAACCTAAAGGGTTAGTTGTCTGTCATTAGGTACTCACCATCATGTCGTCCCAAACCAGTAAGACCTTTGTTTGTCTTTGGAACACAAATTGAGATTTTTTTGATGAAATCCGAGGGTTTCTGATCCACACAGAGGCAGCAACGACATTGCACCTTTTGAGGTCCAGAAAAACATCGTTAATTATGAAGTGACTTTTTGCGCGCAAAGACAAAACAAAAATAACGACTTTATTCAACAAATTCGTCTGTCCCCTGTCATAGTGCTACGCTATTTTCGTTGCAGAGCTTCAGTGTTTATGTCTGAACGTGGGCTCGGTATTGGCCGGCTCCTGTGTCAGCATCACACTCATGCATTGTGCTGCTCACATGACCAGAGCTGGCCAATACTGAGCTGCCGTTTGTACCTAAACACTGAAGCTCTGCAACGAAAATAGCATTTTCATCAAAATTAGCAATAGCAAAATCATCAAAAATATCTTAATTTGAATTCCGAAGACAAACAAAGGTCTTATGAGTTTGGGACAACATGAGGCTGAGTAATTAATGACAGAAATGTCATTTTTGGGTGAACTAACCCTTTAACTAAATGCATGTTAGCAAATTAAACATTTTAATTTATTGTTTTAATTAAACCTTTTCAGTTGCAAACTTTATTTTGTAGAATTCTGTTTATAGAATTATAGAATTTAAACTCAAATTTCTGCATTAATTGGCTTTTATTTTTTAAATTTAGGTTGTACCTACTTAATGAAATTGTCTTGATAACTTCAGAAATTAGGCTGTGGATTTCTAGTTCCAGCATGCTTTGCATAGTACTGGATAAGGAGAATAAATGTTGAAATTAAGTGTTAATTTATTTGTTTTTAGTGAAGGGAAAGACCTGAGTTTCTGCAATGTTGAAGTTTTTGTGGTTACCATTGTGCTGAAGAGTAGATACATGAAGGTGAACACTACATTGACTCTATAAGCAATGACTGCACTGATGCCAGTGACAAGTAATATATTACTTGTTCATTAAATGTTGGAGCAACTTAATTTTTTTGAGTAATCAACTTGATTAAAAAAAAGTGTTTATGCAGCAAATTATTAAGTTTTTCTAACTCGATGTAGCTTGTTGGTTGAACGTAAATTCACTCAAAGTTGTCATAACTCAAAAAAATACTCATATATTAACTCTGATGACTCAAATTTAATGTAACTGAAAGTTACTGAAATTAAAAATCATCTCCTTTGCAATAGCTTTCAAACATCATTCACATTTCTGTATATTTAAGTTGTTGCACCATGAAACTCATGACTCAATGATGTTTGACGTTATTTAAGACAAACTTGGCACAATGCGAGTGTAAAGACGATTTGAAAGCTACAGCAGACTCTGAAGATTTCCAATACTGCATCATTTAAATGACTATTTTCTGGCCTTTTTGGAGCTTGACAGCTCCAGTTCCCATTTACTTTTCAATGAATGGAAAATTTTCTGCTACAACTCTCCTAGTGAGTTTCGTGGATAAAAGAAAGTTAGATGGGTTTGGAACAACATGAGGGTGAATAAATGACAGAATTTAAATTTTTTGTGAACTATTTCTGTAGCTCTAAGGGTCAGCGAGAGGGTGGAAAATGGTCACGCAAAACTAAATTATGACTGTATTTGTTGGAAGAACCCTTTAGAAACATTATTAGTGGACTTCAGAGGAAAAATACATTGTTACAATAATTTAGAATAAGGTTCCCTTAACATTTTCCATTCTAGTCAAAAGAACAACTGTAATTGTTGTACAAAAATTTGTCCTGGGCCTCATGGAATTTAGCAAGAACACTGGTGATATGGAAAATAATGTTTAAATAATTCAATATATAAACACATCATTGATTTTGATTCCAGAGGCATACTTATGGCAAACCTGGAAAAATACTGGAAAGGGAGACAGTGAATATATTCCTCTTGTAATCCTTTCATATAAAGACACTAAGGTGCCAGAAGGTCTGGGCACTTGAGACATGTCAGGATAAAAGGACCATGATCTTACAATTGCAGTTATTATGGGTCTTATAGTCCCATTTGTGTATTGTTTCCTCTCCATGTGAAGAACTCAGATTTCTTACCTGTGCAGAGACCGGGCAGCTCAGGTGATGGGAGTAGATTGTAGACAAAGAGTGGTTTTGGGGTTGGCCATAGGTTTAGATGAAGGCTGTTTTGGTGTAGTACTTGATGTAAGGTGTTTTAGGGGGTTATTAGAGGGTTCTGGAGCAGAGCGGTGTGGGCGGCAGTGGCAGAGGGACAGCTGGGCAGCAGGAGTGCCAAACTGAGATCAGAGAGCTCATCTTACAGTCACTGAATATCCAATACCCCTTTCTTTCTCTCTCACACACTTATGTGTATACTGTATATAAACACACAAAACCACACAATGTCACGCTCTAAACCCCTTTCAGACTCACTAACAGTTTCACTCACCAATGGACTGCAGGCTACTGTAACCAGGTTGGCGCCATATTTAAGTTTTTGAAAGGACAGAAGTACAGTGTGTTCTCATCTGCCATAACTGCCCTCCTTTACTAGCCCCCCTACAATCTCTATAAACAGTTTGGAAAGTTTTGTGAAGATTATTGGTCTATCCCTTACAGCCTCATTTCATTCATGTAAAATTGGTGTAAACTGTCATAATTTATTACTTTACAAAACTATTAAGTAATGAACAGCTTAAAGTGGTTTGGTGGTCTTTTTGGCCAAAAATTGGCTTTTACTGATCAAGTTGGTCTAGTTTCACTCACCAATGGACTGCAGGCTACTTTAACCCAGCGTCTCTGGTCAAAAAAAGATACTGTATTTGGACATCACAAGAGCTTTGTTGTGTAATACGTAACAGGTTTGCAAAAGTTCCTGGAGCGCCACATGCTGCATTCACGCCATATCGTAATCACCATAAATAAAGCTCTGTATGCTTTGAATCACTCTCACTGCGCCATTTCACGTCGAACACATCTTGAAACTGCAGTGGTCAGGTGGTACAGCGTCCAAGTGATACAAGTCGTAGAATTTTATGAGACATTTTACTTCATGAGCTTTCCAACAATAGACCTCATGGTAGCGTGTTCAATGGATTGTACTGTTGTTTAACAACATACCGATTGTTCAGCTGATAAAACATCTTTCCCAAAAACTTTCAGCAGACAAAAAACAGGTTGGAAAGTTGTGATTTTTGAAAATTACATGTGATCTAGAACCTTTTTACAGTGCATGCCATTGTAAAGACTTTAGGTCTGTCCCTCACATCTTTGTTTTCATTCATGGCGTCGAACCTGACTAAGGTCTGTTGTTGTTAATTGTCATCATTTTTGAATTTGTGTCTTGTAAGCTAGGGGTGAACCATCACAGTATGGTGCATACAGTCAGGCAACGAATACAGTCAGTCACACAGGTGATCCACACTCCAATCCAGAAAGGGGCTTGCGCGGTAATGCAACACTGTTTGCTAACCGCCACAACAAGAAAAAGCATAGAAGAAGAAGAACAGACAATCTATGTGTAGATATGTTTACGTGTGCTCTTTCAACCAGTGTTTCAACTTTAGAAAGACATCAATAAAACAGCTTGAGAATAATCTCACGTAGCATTACATTTACTTCAGGCAAGTCATTTAGTGTCCACAGCATGTTAGTTCACTAGAGAAATGAACTCTAGAGGGGAGCATTTCACTAAATATATGCACTATTTTAGCTTATATATTCATTATATTTACTTGACCTGTTTGTAATGTCTTAATTATTTAAGGTATGTTTAAATAAACTTGTCATGGAAACAAGTTATCACAGTAACTGTGTAAATGATCATATTTCAAAAATGAATCGGTGTAGAAAAATAATTTTATAATTAGATTTAGAAGTTAATGTAAAACCTGCAATTTACTTTTTTATTATTATTATTATTTGAGTGTTAATTATTACATCTAAAAATAAATAGCAACTGAATTTAATAGTTTGGGCTATAGTATTGGGTTATACTATTATAGTAATGTGCAAGAAAGTGCTCCCTGTATATAGTTTACAGCATTAGCTGAGATAGATTTTTTTTATCCTTAAGAAAATGTTAATGATAATTGAATTAATTCAAGGAGAGATACACAATTTGTAAACCAATGTTTAATAAAAAGCAGAAAAAAAGAAGCAATATTACCCGTATTGAACCGTGACTTCAATACCAAGGTATGTACCGAACCGTCATGTTTGTGTACCGTTACCCCCCTACCGTAAACTAAATATTACTCTACAAGCCTGTGGAATAAACAGCTTAAAGCTTAAGGTGGTTTGCTGGACTTTCTAGACACCAAATTGGCCTCCCCTGGTCAGGTTGGTCTAGTTTACTGGTTTTAGAGGGTTTGGGGGCAGCTGCTCAGACTGAAAAATCAGCTAGCTGAGTATCTAAGCCAGGGGTGTCCAAAAACAGTCCTGGAGGGCCACTGTCCTGCAGAGTTTAGCTCCAGCTTGCCTCAACACACCTGCCTGGACGTTTCTAATAAGCTTAGTAAGACCTTGATTAGTTGGTTCAGGTCTTTAATTGGGGTTGGAGCTAAACTTTGCAGGACAGTGGCCCTCCAGGGGCAGGATTGGACACCCCTGATCTAAACCAACAGAACATCAGCCTGGCTTGGGAGACCAGCAAACCACCTTAGGAGTAACAGCTAGACGAAGTGTATCAGAATGGAGTAGAATTACCTAACTTGACGTCATATTAAAGCAGCGTTCATTGTACAAGATGCTAGAAAAACAACGAGATGTCTGCAGAAGATCCACCAAATGCATCTCGTGCGAATAACCCCTTAGGCTGGGTTAAGCTGTTTTCCCAGCAGGAAGGTTATTTGACATTAGTAATTCTGCTCTGCAAACAAGTCAGTCAAAGTTTTTTTGCTCCATTTTGTGTTGAATATAGCCGATTGTGCGAGTGTGTAAATATGTCACCACAAATTCATAAACAACCGGGTTGATTATGGACTCAATGACTGTTTATTGGTGTACGGCACACTACACATATATTAACAGTGTTTCAGAATGTATAATACAATATGAATGCAGTGACATCATCCCATAAAATGACTTTGTTTTGGCCGGCGTGCTAGATTATTTTGTTGCCATGTGAGAGAGTGTACCTTAGTAACCGCTGTCGTCAGCGATGGAATGGAATAAGGTGACATCAGCGAGCATCATTACGACGAGGACGAGACAAAGATTCTTTTCAGACGGGGTGAACGAGACCTGACCTCGACATCCTGAGTCTAGCGCTCAAATTCACGATGACACTCTCTCTGTATGGCCTTAAAATTTTGAGCTAATGAGAAACAAGAACTTTGAGACTGAACGAGATAAATGAGGAGAGAGAGACACACAAAGAGGGACAAAGACAGAAAGAGAGGGAGACAGGGGGAATGGTCTTTGTTAATCCCTGCACATCTGGCTTCTATTAGGATGTGGGGGCCGCTAAAATAATGTTTTTCACCCTGCAAGCCTTTCTGTGCTATAAATTACCCACCAGCCACTGTGCCTTCTTCTCTCTCTCTCTCTCTCTCTCTCTCTCTCTCTCTCTGTCCATCATTTTCCTTTTTAAGACACAAAGCCCCTCCCACTCTCCCTGTCTACTTTTCTTCATGTCTTCTTCTTTTCTGCTTTCCACATTTCTCCACCTTCCATTCCATACAGCGATACATCTCTCTCCTCGTCATTTCTCCTCATCCATTCTTTCGACACTAAATTTCTCTTGTTGTGTCCAATTATGTATTTTTTGTAGCATGGTATTTTGTATGCTAGAGCTATCAATTTTAATTATATTAATTGTAAATTTGATTGCTGTGGACCACTGATAAACTTATGTTCATTAATATGAGATAAAACAAACAATATACATACTATCAACAATACTATCTTAAATGATGTTTATTTGGGGGCTTTCCTCAGCAAATAGTAAAATATGCAAATAAAATGCTTAAATAATCACCATGTTAATAATTTGACAGCACTAGTTCAAACAGCTTAAAGTTGTTAGTAAAAGTACCACAGTGTTATTTGTGAACACAAACAAGCTTTGAAGAATTTAGAAGAAGTAAGAATCAGAGGGTACCATGGTATTGTCATGGTGTTTCGGACATTGTACCATGTTAATACCATGATTTGAAAATGTACTATGGTAATACTACTATATTCATGAAGTACTATGGTATATGAATTTGGCTATCATATAATCCATCAAACAACCATAGTACCACCAAAGGATTGTGATGCCACCAGGCATCTTAACTATCAAACCCATAAGACTTTCGTTCATCTTCCAAACACGACAATATGATATTTACAATATTATATTTTAAAGGATTAGTTCACTTTCAAATAAAATTTTTCTGATAATTTACTCACCCCCATGTCATCCAAGATGTTCATGTCCTTCTTTCTTCAGTCGAAAAGAAATGAAGGTTTTTGATGAAAACATTCCAGGATTATTCTACTTACGGAACGAATGCAGCGCCAGTTCCATTTTTTCCGTAAGTAGAATAGGGAAGGCGTAGGACATACAGTGTAAGCTTTTTGAAGAATACCAAAGTGCGGTTTTGGCAGAAGCACTTGGAAGGCGATCATTTGTTTATATAAAGCATATACATTTACATTTTTTTTTCGAAAATGACAGATCGTTTTGCTAGATAAGACCCTTATTCCTCGTCTGGTATCGTTTAAAGCCTTTTGAAGCTGGAGGCCATTGAAGTCCACTATAAGGAGAATAATCCTGGAATGTTTTCATCAAAAACCTTCAATTGATCACTTTATATGATGAACAGATTTCATTTAGGCTTTTATATGAATAAAATCCAAAATTCAATCTGTTCATCAAAATTTGGACTAAACTGTTCAATTTAAATGGTTTAGTTTTATGATCTCTTTGTGAACTTTTTTAAAGCGTCAAAGTGTTAGTTGCGTAACTTTCTATAGAGGGACATAAAGCTCTCAGTTTTAATTTAAATGATATTCATTTGTGTTTTGAAGATGAAAGAAAGGTTTGGAACAACATGAACTGATGACAATTTTTTTTTCAGTTTTGGGTAAAGGGATAGTTCACCCAAAAATTTAAATTCTGTCATTTATTACTTACCCTCATGTTGTTCCACACCTGTAAGACCTTCGTTAATCTTCGGAACACAAATTAAGATATTTTAGTTGAAATCCGATGGCTCCGTGAGGCCTCCATAGGGAGCAATGACACTTCCTCTCTCAAGATCCATAAAGGTACTAAAAACATATTTAAATCGGTTCATGTGAGTACAGTATATATTTTTGGAGCGCCAAAAAACAAAAACAAAACAATGACTTGTATAGTGATGGCCGATTTCAAAACACTGCTTCAGGAAGCTTCGGAGCACAAATGAATCAGTGTATCGAATCTGCTGTTCGGAGCGCCAAAGTCACGTGATTTCAGCCGCTGGCAGTTTGACACGTGATCTGAATCATGATTCAATACACTGATTCATAATGCTCCGATGCTTCCTGAAGCAGTGTTTTAAAATCGGCCATCACTAAATAAGTCGTTATTTCGTTTTTTTTTGGCGCTCCAAAAATATTCTTGTCGCTTTATAATATTAATATTGAATCTCTGTACTCACATGAACCGATTTAAATATGTTTTTAGTACATTAATGGATCTTGAGAGAGGAAGTGTCATTGTTCCCTATGGAGGCCTCACAGAGCCATCGGATTTCAACTAAAATATCTTAATTTGTGTTCCGAAGTTTAACGAAGGTCTTACAGGTGTGGAACGGCATGAGGGTAAGTAATAAATGACAGAAACTAACCCTTTAAGGCCTTGATAATTTAAGCAAAATCGAAGAATATACTGATATGACTTCATTTCATAGAGTCAGGCCAAAATGAAGTTCATTTGGAGTTCATTTCAAGAGTTTAAAATAGCTTGCCAAAACGAACTTTTCAGAAAAATTCTCTCCGGCTGTAAAACACCTCTGAACCTTGATTGGTCTGTGGCGATTAGGAAGACAAGGAAGTTGGGCTCTGTCTTTTTTGACGTGGAAACCTTCTGTTCATTTCTTCTGTTCTGTCTGTCAAGGTCAGACACAATTAAAAACACAAAAACATGGGAGAGCTACTATTGAAGTTGTAATTCTTATTGAAAACTATACTTTTTTTTGTGTTAAATACTGTTAAACTGCTTGCTTTAAATCTATTGTTGAAAGTACTGTATAAATAAACGTGACATGACTTGGTTGGAGTGCCGAATTGCAGAGTTTGTGCAAACATATCCACATCGCTATGATCAAGTGCTGTTTTCACACCGCTGTCTTTTTTGATGTGTGTTTTTGTTATTTAGAGAAAAGTGTGCAGCGCATATTTACATATTCATCTAAACACAGCTCTCTGCAATGTGAATGGCGTTGGGATGTTCACTAACAGTATATCGCTGCAAAGGTATTTCTAACTTCTTTTTACCCCTTTAAGCGATGAATGATAGAACAAAGATGAAAAAGAACTTGCATTGGGGCCTTTAAGCAGCAAGAATGTCTTGGTTGACTGATTTCACCAGAATGACCATGCTGAATGACCAGTTTCACTGGTTCATGAAACAACCTAGAACATCACTGGAACCTTAATGGACCAGTAGTCTAGTCTTCGAGCAGCACTCCGCTTTTTGAAAGACTGCTGCTCATTCATTCTTGGTATACCAGGATAGCAGAAGTTTCTATGGAAGAGTGAGACTGAGAGAGAGGAAAAGAGAAACAGTTGTCTGTGAACTGTCATTTTTGGATGAGGCCTGGCGGCGGGGCCAGCGTGGGGCCGGCACGGGGTGTCTGCAGAGGGGCCGTGGGGTTAAAGGGTGGAGGGTCAGTGCCTCTTCACCAGAAACTCCAATTAGCTAAATTGGAGCTGACAAGGAACAGCAGATGAAAGGAGCAAAAGATTGGCTAATGAGCGGAGCTGAGCGCTAATGATGAGTATGCTAGTTCAGATTGGGCCCCATTAGGCACCTGTTTACCCAAGCTGCACTGGGCCGCAGCTGGGTCTGACAGCAGGGTGAACGTGCCATTCGGCGATGGCCGCTTTTCCACTGCCATCAACCAAATGCTTCTGCTGCGAGGGACGCGTTTGTCTTGCTTCCATACTGACAGGCTAATCAGAAAGATCAAATCAGCACCATGTTGAGCACACAGCCCAAGGCAGCGGCCTCAGGGAACAACTATTATAGCCATTAGCATAGCTTTACCTCACTGGCTAAATCTGGCTGTATCACGCTAACCTTCAGACTAGCATCAGGCATTGGCATGATTAGTATCGACGTAAGAGAAACGAAGTTTATGGGTGTGCGCGTGTGTCCGCGCTTGCAGACAAAGAGCAGTTTTATCCACTGCTTGTATGAATGAGGCTGTTGTAAAATGGAGCAACACATTACCTCATCCGTTTTAAAACGGCCCCCTTAAATGCTGTTATGA
Source organism: Megalobrama amblycephala (assembly GCF_018812025.1). NCBI lineage: Eukaryota > Metazoa > Chordata > Actinopteri > Cypriniformes > Xenocyprididae > Megalobrama > Megalobrama amblycephala. Next base: position 31,829,595 of record NC_063062.1, on the reverse strand, counting down.
TGAAGTTCGACAACTAATTCAAGTGTGTTTTGTGAGCAAATGTGGCTTTTGACAGAAGAGTCATGCCCGTTCAAAGAGGAGGCGTGTGCAGATAAGATTCATGAACTTCCATAAAAATCTATTTGTGTCTTTGTTAATTGAATTAAAGTTAATAAAAAATAAACCTGACAACTGCGCAATAATATGAGGTTAAACATTGAATTGTACCTTCTAATGTTGTTATTTTATAAAACGGTTAGTTCCTGTGCTTGATAAAACACGGCTATGATCGCTTCACCCAACGGTTTTATGTATCACTGCACAACACCCTTCTCATTGATAATGTTCACTGAAGCTTGTATTTCCTGTGTCTATATAGCATTTTCCTTCTGGTCAGTCGTATGTTCATATTAAAAAAATCCAGCTGTGATATCTTGTCCTTTTAACAGTTAAGGGGTTTTCCCATGCCTTGATACTGACAGCGCTAGTGTTCACAACAGCATCAGTCCTTACAAAATAAAAGTCTTCGCTACTGACTGACTCACTCAAACAGACTTTGCCACCTTGTGACTTCTTCTAGTCTGTTTTTAGCTGATCTCCATGAGATCTCCATGTATTAGTGATTTTAATTCATGAAAGTTGCATCAATATTTACAAATATTTGCTTTAATATTTGTGTATATGGAATAACCGTTTTATAAAAGCAATAAGCCCCATGAAGCCGTGGTTTACAGTAAATTTATAACAGCTAAGGGCCGTTGTTAGGCACGATGCAACTTTCATGAAGTAAAATCACTAAAAGCCTTCTTTCCGCTGGAAAAAATAGTCCCTGACCGTGAACAGCAACAGAATGCGTCATCTCATGGAGATCAGCAAAAAACAGACTAGGAGAAGTAACATGGTGGCAAAGATTGTTTGAGTTAGTCAGTCAGTAGCGAAGACTTTTATTTTGTAAGGACTGATATTGTTGTGAACACTAGCACTGTCAGTGTCAAGGCACGGGAAAACCCCTTAACTGTTAAAAGGACAAGATATCGCAGCTGACATTCAAACTGATTTGTTTTTTTTAATATGAACATAGGACTGACCTGAAGGAAAATGCTACATAGATGCAGGTAACAAGCTTCAGTGAATGGTATCAATGAGAACAAACATATATTTACGTTGCTAAGGGTGTTGTACAGTGATACATAAAACAGTTTTATCATGAATAAAACACAGCTATTGACCAATCAGAATCAAGGACTATAATTATCAGTTTTCTAAGATTTTTTAACTGTTGAAAGTCTCTTATGCTGCACGTATTTGGTCAAAAATACAGTAAAACTGCAATGTTATTAATTTTTTTCATTTTAATATATTTTCAAATGTAATTTATTTCTCTGATGCAAAGCTAAATTTTCAGCATCATTTCTCTAGTCTTCAGTGTCACATGATCCTTGAGAAATCATTCTAATATGCTTATTTGGTGCACAAGAAACATTTATTCTTATTATTAGTAATGTTGAAAACAATATATGCTGCTTATTCTTTTTATGGAAACCATGATACCCCAAACGTAATGTAAATTATTATATTAACACATCTTACACTTTGATGAGAAGTTCTTTTCAGCTCCCCCCCCTTTTTTTGGCAGGTATTTTTGTCATAACTAATCCTATTTTTTTTTTTTTTTTTTTTTTTTTTTTTTGAGGGGGCTCCAAGTGAGCCTGGACAAACAAAATAAAATACATAAAAATAAACCCCCTTTAATTTTACATTTTTTCCAGACAAGGTTAAAATGAGTAAGAAAAGCAAAAAAAAGAAGCAAAAAAAAAAAAAAAAAAGAGACAACATGGGTTACAAACTTGTTCAAAACATCTCTCAAGTGAAGCATGCGATCTTTGACATGTTACAGTAGCGTGTGTTGGAGAAGCCCACAACACACCACGGGTGTTCCTGGGAATGGTGCCATGTTCTCAGTTGTGTCCTCTGCCTCAAATCTCCACCTCCCATTACACCATCTCATAATTACCTTGAGGATTTCTCCTCTTTAGTCCAACTTCTCCTTCTTTGCCCGGCTGCCAGCTCCTCAGATGTCACTAGAGAAGCAAGTCATTAGCTCAGTAGCGTGGATGGGCCTGAGGAGAGGGTGTCTACGGCCTGTCGCCTGTCTGCCCACACAACTCTGGAGACACTTCTTCCTTCTGTCTGTTTTTATTAATCTGCGGAGCAACCAATGTCCTCTATAAGGGCACATGCCATTGTCATTCAGTTTTTTTTTTTGCATGGTCAGATTATAAAGCCTTTCTCATTGGATCTCTCCTTCCCTATCTCTCTCTTTGTCTTGGCCTTTCTCTCACATTTGGGATGAAATGTGACTCTCTTTCATGTCTGTGCTGTGTGTATCCCCTCTGTGTTTTTATCTATTAACTATTGAGCTATCAAATTCACCTTTCCCCCAGGTAAGACTGTTGTGGTTAATCTCAGTCGTCGTCACTCTTGCGCTGAGGTAGGACGATGAGATGATGGTATTGTGGGGGATGATGAATGGATCTGTAATCCAATGTTGGGGAAGCTACTTTGAAATTGTAGTTTGACAAATTACCCATAACTTAAAGCAGTTAAATTAGACTTAAACTACCCTTAAAAAGAGTCAGCGACACCACAAACTACCAACAAAAGTAGCTTACTAAGTTGAAGCTAAGTAAAGATGCATTATTTTTTTTAAATACACAACTTTTAAATGATTTCATTTATTTTAAATATTAGAGCAGTATTTAACCGGAACAAACATGATAGATTAACAGATATAGACTGCTAAAATGTCAAAAACTTCATTTAACCAAATATTTTGGTCAAAAAAATATGTAAAATGGCTCGCAAAGACTTCTGTGCAGAGCCTCATTATGTTGAATCTCTAATGATTTCCATGAACTATCACAAAATGTGAATCGATTTATGTACTGTACATGAATCATCCAAAATGAACAAATCAATTAAAATGAATCTGACTTTACATAAGAGAGAGAGAAAATAGTTTATTCACTCAACAAACAATGTGATATAAAGCAATTTTACTAGAGCTTTCAATTGAATATATCATTTTTTTATTAAATTGCAGAGACTTTACATTTCCATGACCTATCTGGTTTACAAAAAGTGAATCGATTGCTGTACATAAATCATCCGAATGAACAAATTCTTTAAAATAAATCTGACTTTGCATTAAAAAGAGAGAATATTATTTATTCAACAAACAATGTGATAACAAAAAGTGGTTTTACAAAAAGTGAATCGATTGATGTACATGAATCATCCGAATGAACAAATCTTTTGAAATGACTCTGACTTTACATAAGAGAGAGAGAAAATAGTTTATTCACTCAACAAACAATGTGATATAAAGCATTTTTACTAGAGCTTTTAATTGATTATATATATATTTTGTAAATCAAATTGCAAAGACTTCTACGCAGGTCCTCATATGAATTGATTCATTATGGTAAATTTCTCTTGATTTCCATGAACTATCTGGTTTACAAAAAGTGAATCGATTGGTGTACATGAATCATCCGAAAGACCAAATTCTTTAAAATAAATCTGACTTTGCAAGAGAGAGAATATTATTTACTCAAATAACAATGTGATAACAAAAAGTGATTTTACAAAAAGTGAATCGACTGATGTCCATGAATCATCCGAATGAACAAATCTATTCAAATGAATCTGACTTTACATATGAGAGAGAGAAAATAGTTTATTCACTCAACAAACAATGTGATATAAAGCATTTTTCCTAGGGCTATCAATTAATTTAAAAATGTTATCGAACTAATGGCATCATATGCAGATTATTGAAAGTAATCAGTTCATAATCAACTGCATATATCACAATTTGCTGAGAAACACCCCCAAGATGATCCACACCAGAAGTGACACAATCACAAATCAAAGACAATTAGAAGAGTGTTTAAATAATCAAATGAATAAAAGTTAGACCATTTTAATAGATACTTATTGACTGATACAATCGTTCGCCTTTCGCACAATGATATTTAAACTAAAATTAAACAATATTAAGATTATAAAAAGCACATAATCAGTACCGAGATCACTGTCATAGACACACCTAGTTTGTACTTGTTTCCAGCAGAGATGTTGTAGAAATAGAAAATATTCCAAAAATAGAATCCCGTCAATTGTGTATCATTGTTGCGTCTGGTTTGGACAAAAACTGTAATTAACATGGAAAAGAAACCTTTTGCATACCGTGGTGTTAAGGTATGGATAATTCAATGATATTACATTATTGTGGAAGACAAAAGCACTGGAAGTTACACCGCTGAAAAAGTTTGAAAAAGTAGATTGTTACTTTAAAAAAAAAAAAAGAGGACTGAACTACTCTCACACTACTATAAGAGTTACATATAGTTATGTACGCTACTGTTACAGTAGTAACTGATAGTTATGCTGATAGAGTCAGATCTTCATTTTGTAGAGCATCAGGCTATGAATAAGTGAAGCACATCCCTGTCCGTACATTCATAAGGCATTCCTCTTAAAACACAATATCAAAGACTTGCAGAGAGCCTTGGATGAGTGAAAACGACAAGCTTTCATATGTGCCATCTGACTGGGGACTCAAAGTCCGTCATTTTTCTGTCATGATCCGTGGGATTACGGAGTGAGGGGGAGGTGATTTCCCCATGTGGGGGTCTAAGATATCAAAGCCGGAAGGGTGTGGGGAGGCTGGGGGAAGAAGAGGGGAGAGGGGGGAGATGGCGGCCTTTGTTCCAGCTCCACCCCAGGATTCCATGAAAAGATCACCAAGCAGCCTGATTCGTCATGGCCTTGGGCTCTGTGCTCTGATTGGTTCCGCAGAGCGGGCAGATGTTCCGGCTGCAGCAGGGGGCTTGGAAGATTCCAACTCTACATACTCACCCCACAGGCAGTCACATACACACTTGCTTAAGAACTAATGCATACTCACACACACCACAGGACAGTCTCAGACTCACAAACACCATCTCACACTCTTCATATACCCGCATCTTGCAGCCATTCTGGAAAACATCTGATGTGATACCAGAAAAATTGGATCTTAGCAGTTGAGCATTTATCTCATATTTCATACAATTCCTATGGATGTGCATGATAAAAACTTGAATCTATAATATAACAATTACTGTGCATAGGAACACACTCACAATCAGTTAAATATGTTTACAACACCCAAGACCAAGTTTAGGTAGACAGAGAAGCTTATTAAAATGCAATAGCTTTTTGCTATCTTTATGAAAGGGTTAGTTCACCCAAAAATGAAAATTACCCATTGATTGGCATATATGACTTCTTTCAGACAAATACAGCCAGAGTTATATTAAATAATGTCCTGGCTCTTCCAAGCTTTATAATGGCAGTAAAAAGAGGATTAGATTTTGAAGCCCAAAAAAGTGCATCCATCCATCATAAAAGATATCCACACAGCTCCGGGGGGTTAATAAAGGCCTTCTGAAGTGAATCAATGTGTTTGTGTAAGAATAATCCATATTTAAAACTTTAAAAACTAAAATAACTTGCTTCTGACAGACGGCCGTACGCATCGATTTATGCCGAAAGAGTGAACTCTGACCCGACGCATGACGTATTGACGAACATGGAAGCTCAGAGGATAGAGCAAAACAAAACACCGGTCAAGAATTAGAAGTCTAAAATGAAAATTTTTAAAGAGAAATGTCGAAGGATTTCGATATAAGCTTGAGTTCGTTGCCCATATTTGTTTAAACAGCGAGAGATGTCAAAGCTTATGCTACTCCTACATCGTGTCAGCTGTTGCGTAAATCGGCATGCGTACAGCCGTCTGCTGGAAGCCGGTTATTTGAGTTTTTAAAGTTTTACATATGGATTTTTTTCTTACACAAAAACATCACTTCAAAAGGCCTTTATTAACCCTGAAGCCAATCTCATTTTGGATTTCATGAGAGCTACACATTCCAAAAAAGTTGGGACAGGTAGCAATAAGAGGCCAGAAAAGTTAAATGTACATATAAGGAACAGCTAGAGGATCAATTTGCAACTTATTAGGTCAATTGGCAACATGATTGGGTATAAAAAGAGCCTCTCAGAGTGGCAGTGTCTCTCAGAAGTCAAGATGGGCAGAGGATCACCAATTCCCCCAATGCTGCGGCGAAAACTAGTGGAGCAATATCAGAAAGGAGTTTCTCAGAGAAAATTTGCAAAGAGTTTGAAGTTATCATCATCTACAGTGCATAATATCATCCAAAGATTCAGAGAATCTGGAACAATCTCTGTGCGTAAGGGTCCAGGCTGGAAAACCATACTGGATGCCCGTGATCTTCGGGCCCTTAGATGACACTGCATCACATACAGGAATGCTACTGTAATGGAAATCACAACATGGGCTCAGGAATACTTCCAGAAAACATTGTTGGTGAACACAATCCACCGTGCCATTCGCCGTTGCCGGCTAAAACTCTATAGGTCAAAAAAGAAGCCATATCTAAACATGATCCAGAAGCGCAGGCATTTTCTCTGGGCCAAGGCTCATTTAAAATGGACTGTGGCAAAGTGGAAAACCGTTCTGTGGTCAGACGAATCAAAATTTGAAGTTCTTTTTGGAAAACTGGGACGCCATGTCATCTGGACTAAAGAGGACAAGGACAACCCAAGTTGTTATCAGCGCTCAGTTTAGAAGCCTGCATCTCTGATGGTATGGGGTTGCATGAGTGCGTGTGGCATGAGCAGCTTACACATCAGGAAAGGCACCATCAATGCTGAAAGGTATATCCAAGTTCTAGAACAACATATGCTCCCATTTAGACGTCATCTCTTTCAGGGAAGACCTTGCATTTTCCAACATGACAATGCCAGACCACATACTGCATCAGTTACAACATCATGGCTGTGTAGAAGGAGGATTCGGGTACTGAAATGGCCAGCCTGCAGTCCAGATCTTTCACCCATAGAAAACATTTGGTGCATTATAAAGAGGAAGATGCGACAAAGAAGTCCTAAGACAGTTGAGCAACTAGAAGCCTGTATTAGACAAGAATGGGACAACATTCCTATTCCTAAACTTGAGCAACTTGTCTCCTCAGTCCCCAGACATTTGCAGACTCTTATAAAAAGAAGAGGGGATGCCACACAGTGGTAAACATGGCCTTGTCCCAACTTTTTGGAGATGCGTTGATGAAATTTAAAATCAACATATTTTTCCCTTAAAATGATACATTTTCTCAGTTTAAACATTTGATATGTCATCTATGTTGTATTCTGAATAAAATATTGAAATTTGAAACTTCCACATCATTGAATACTGTTTTTATTCACAATTTGTACAGTGTCCCAACTTTTTTGGAATCGGGTTTGTAGTATTGTATAGTGTTAATTATACACAAAGAATGCTGGATTGACCAATCAGAATGAAGTATTCCAGTGAGCCATATAATATTTTACTATAAAATCTGCTCTTGGTTCTTAAAGGATTAGTTAGAGAATTAGAAATTACTCCACGATTTACTCACCCTCAAGCCATCCTAGGTGTATATGACTTTCTTCTTTCTGATGAAAACAATCTGAGTTATATTAATAAATATTCTAATGCGTCCAAGCTTTATAATGGGAGTGAATGGGACCAACGAGTATGAAGCTTAAGAAAGTGCATCCATCCATCATAAATGTGCTCCACTCAACTTACGAAGAAAGTGTAAAACTCTCGCAGTTCAAAATGCTTATGCTACGAATCAGTTAGAAATCTCACAGAACTGGATAAATTATTTATATTTGTCAAAACCAAATGATTTGCTAATGGTGTTAACATATTTAATTAATTGAATGCATTTCCTTTGACAGCCCTCATTTTTATTCAGCTGTTTACAAACATGAAATAAGAACAAGCTGCTTGCAGTGGTCACCAGTGCAGAGTTTAAGGCTTCAGTCAGATGACATGTCAGATCTTAATGAAGTCTTGCAAGGGATGTCTAATAGCTTACAGGACAGTTATTTATGTAATCCAGACAAACAAAATTAATCGTCCGAGACTTCAAATGAAAAACAAAACCGATTTGACTACCCTACATGTATTTGCTGCCTCTGTGTTGTGCTGTTTGTAAATCAGCTTGTTTACATTGTCTATTATTAAGTACATTTTCCCCTGTTGCAAAAAGCGCACTCGCATGAGACAGAAACATTAAGCAGATGTCCACGGACAGACACAGAGCAATTTGCAAGGACAAAATCACAGGAGAGAGACAGAGTCAGTGAAGCCAGGGAAATCTGAGTAATTTTGGTACGTCTGATTAAAGCCTCAGGTTTAATGGGGAACATGGGGTCTCTGGCAGGGTAAGCGAAGATACCTTATCTCAGCAAATCGCTGCCGATCACTATTTTAAAGAATTCCCACAGTGCACTCTTCCTCTGGCAATGCTGGGTTATCACACACTTCCTCTGGCCATTTGAGTTATCATACACAAGCATTTGCCACTGAGGTCATACACCGCTGGCATCGGTACTATCCCACCCACCACACTTAGCTTAATGTCAGCGGCACACCCACCATGCCGCATGCAATGACTCAAAAAATACACTGAATAGAAACATTTGGAGTGCCAACGGGGCTTTATAAATGAGCGTCCTTGTAAGAATTATGGATCATTTTATAGCATTTGTGTTGTTTTCTTATTCAGAAAGAAAACAGATGTAGGATGCACTCATGGTGGCAAATCATTTAATAATCAGAACCAGGCAGCCTAGATATGTGATATATAGTGAAATACACAGCATACTGTACATATTGTGTTTGACTACTTGCAATAGGGTCATTTCTTTTGGTCCTTTCTCTTAATTTGTAATAAAATTAAATAAAAATTGTAAATAGGGTCATTCCGTGTCAAACCAATCAAATTTCGGAAACTTCCCGGGCTCAAATTTTTGATTTTGTTAATATTTTTTTCTGTAGAAAGACAAACATAAATAATGATGAAAGCCAAAATATTAAAAGTTACAGATGTATATTTACTGAGTAATACAGTATTTTGTAGAGGGGGGTCAAAATGACAATTTTCACCTGAGATTTGGAGCCAATTTACAGGGGTGTAAGCGGCCGTTAGACGGCTTCAGCGGCCGTTAGAATCACCGGTTTCTATAGAAACAGTCAGACGCGCGCCTCTGAAGAGACGCTCATTTAGGTCTGCGCATGCACATTAGCTTGATCCAGCCTGAAAAATACATTTTTTTTGTCATGATTCGAGCGTTTAGAAACTAAATTTATGAGCCGGTTGTTGTTAGATTTCATTGGTGATTTCAATTGTGAAATTTAATCATAAGGTTGGCGAACAGTTTTGGAGAATTTGATGTTTCCCCATTCAAACAGATTGCATGATGCCCAGGATGCCCGAGAGGCGTTTCAAAGATGGCCGCCGAGTGAAATGACTTGTCTTAAAGAGACTTTGCCAATACTGAGCCGGCATTCTGACGTAGAACCTGGAAGCGCTGGATGTAAACAGCGTAGAATAATGACACATAAGACAAGATATTGTTGAATAAAATTGTTATTTTTGTTTTTGCGCAACAAAAGTATTCACGTGGCTTCATAAAATTAAGGTTGAACCACTGTAGTTACATCAACTCTTTTAACAATGTCTTTAGTACCTTTCTGGACCTTGAAAGAGGTGGTTAAATAGCCGTCTATGGAGGATAAAAAAAAAAACTCTGATTTCATCAAAAATGTGTTAGTAAGTAAGGTCTTATGGGTGTGGAATGACATGAGGGCAAGTAATTATTTTCATTTTTGGGTGAACTAACCCTCTAAATTAAAGCCTCTTTTTTCAGCTTTATTTTTAAAACTAAAATCAGTACAAAAAGTTGTTTCTAAGAACTTGGCATAAGTGTTTTAAACCAGATTTTCCTTTTCTTTGTCATGAATACTCTTATATGTTATCGGTCAACTCGGTTTTATGCCCTATCTTACATGTTTCCATATTGTGATGATTAAAAACACGGACCAGTTTAGCTGTATGGCTATATGTTCCTGATGAATGTAACGAACAGTGTCATTTTGTCAGCTCTTAAGCCCCTGGTCAGAGGTCAGTAATTGCACGGAGCGGTGAAGACTTGTCTTTACCGTTTACAATCAACCAGCAACACACACACATAACGGCACTGAAGACATTTTTCAGAGTAGGTACAGTATAGCGTGACTAACTTTGCCGATGAGGATATGAAAGGAGAAAGAGGGCAAAAGAAGAAAGATGCTCTGGATGTGGTTATCGGGCCGGAGCTGGCATCCACGCAGCCAGGCGCATTTGAGAGATAACAAGCCCCAGAGAGCCCGTCCACCTCTTAATGGCACATGACCAGAGCTCCACCCAGGGTCGCCAGCAATTGAAGTCCGAGCCAGGAAGGCACATCTGGCCCTTATTTTATTGGTGTTCAATTTTGCATCGGTATGTAGAGAGGGCAACAAACAAAGCTCCAGTCCCACCCTGTTCCCATATTCTTGCCTGCCGCCACCAGGCCCCTACTTCCCCCCTGGGCCTAAGATTCATTTTAACACACGTAGGCTTGGCGCACATTAGCGTGTATAGGTACAGATCTTATATTGAAGTTGAATTCCAGAGTAGCCCCCACAGGGTAGATGACAGGGTTTATTTAAAAGAAAAAAAGGCAAGGAGGAGACTTCAAGTCTGAAGAGGATATTAAAAAAATACACAGGAGGAAAAAAGCACCCCTCCGGCAGGAACAATTTTGTACCTTTCCAGAGAGAGAAAGAATGTGTGCTTGACTGTGTGAAGGTTGGAAAGCCAAAAAAAGCGACTCCAAAAGGACATCTCGAGGTTTATCCACTCTATAATGAGAACCACTTTTGTCACCTGCACAATTTGAGCAAAAGACAGAAACTAAACCGAGAGAGAGAGAGAGAAAAAGTAAGAGAGCGAAAAGGCAGAGCACCTAATGAAAACCAACTGCAGTTCCTGTCACCTATATATCACCCATCCATTCCGCTACAGGACGCCATGAACGGGAATAACAGCCTTCTCTTCTTATCCAATCTCCACTCAACTCTCTTTCGTTTTCCTCCTCTCTTTTCTCCCCTCTTCGTTTCCTGTCCTTTGATTAAATTTTCAGGAAGGAAAAACATTTCCCACTAGCGAGAGTCTGAAACCATACCACACGTTTTTGTTAACTTCCATTTCCTCAAGCACTTCAAATGAGTACTGGATGACAATAAGGTGTTTCAGTTTTGGATGTGTGATAACATGTTGCTGACTCCTCCTATAGTGACCGGTATGCCCCACACAGGAAGTTCTGTAGACTAGTGTGTGATTTATCAAGATGAAAATAAGCAGAAAAAGGACTAAACAGTGACTTTAGCAAGAGATGTTGTTAAAGGGATAGTTCACCAAAAAATTTAAATTATCCCAAGATTTACTCACCCTCAAGCCATCCTAGGTGTATATGACTTTATAATGAGAGTGAATAGTAACCGAGATTTTGAAGCCCAAAAAAGTGCGTGCATCCATCCATCCATCCATCCATCCATCCATCCATCCATCCATCCATCCATCCATCCATCCATCCATCCATCCATCCACCATAAAAGTACTCCATACAGCTCCAGGGGGTTAATAAAGGCCTTCTAAAGTGAAGCAATTCATTTTTGTAAGAAAAATATCCATAATTATAACTTTATAAACTGTAATCACTAGCTTTAGTTGAGTTCGTATGACATACGGCGTATGACGTAGGATTTAGGAGTAGCGTAAGCTTAGGCGAGAGTAGATATCTCTCGCGGTAACAAATAGGGCTGGGCAACAAACTCAAGCTCCTCCAACATTTCTTTTTTAAAAATTCTCATTTTAGACTTGGATGGATGCACTTTTTTGGGCTTCAAAATCTCAGTTACTATTCACTCCCCTTATAAAGATTGGAAGAGACAGGATTTTTAAAATATAACTCCAATTGTGTTTGGCTGAAAGAAGAAAGTCATATGGCTTGAGGGTGAGTAAATTATGGGATCATTTTCTTGAGGGTGAACTAACCATTTAAAAGGAAGAGATCAGCCCAATAATGAAAATTCATTCATAATTTTTTCACCCTCATGTAGTTCCAAACCTGTACAGTATGTCTTTCTTTCTTCTGTGAAACACAAAAGGAGAGGCTTGGCAGAATGGTCAAGCTGCTCTTTTCCATATAACTAACTCTTTGTGCAACAACAATTTAAATTTCTGCTTTTGTGTTCGATGACATAAAGAAAGTCACACATGATTGGAATGACACAAGGGCAAGTAAATGATGACAGAATTTAAATTGTGTGAACATTTTATTTAATAATTTCAAAACAATTCATGATTGAGCATTAAAAAGGTCTGCAATTTACAAAGTCCACTTCAAAGGGAGTTATTCTCTATATCATTAAGCATTGTTTCTGAACTCCCTGAAATCCCTCGATTGTAGCCTTGAGTTTTCTCCCAGGAACATACATGTCACATTATCCCTCATTTAAATAATTCCTTTTCAGCAAGTAGGAGATTCATAGAGACCGGGACTAAACAGAGCGTTACAGACAGACTGGGAAGACAGGTGCTGCAACAATGTCAAATATGTGAAAAATAATGTGTTTTTTGAACACTCAAGCATGACACCTATTGTAGTAGACTCAATCAAGACTTTGAAAAAGGGCATTATACTGTAGGTCCCCTTGAAGAAAACACTTATCCCATCGGCATTTATATTTCCAGAGAATTTTTTCCGGAATTCTCCTCTGTACTATGGCCAAAGACACTAAATCTCTTAGATTACATCACAACTGAGATTATCAGTCAACCACCAGTCATGGTGCCACCAGCTGGCATGCTGGAAAGACAGGAAGTAGAAGCTGTGGAAAGCGAGACCCTTAGGCTGAGGGTGGAATTGCTCTAGAGGGGAGGAAGGATACAGACATGATATCCTTCTTCTTTCATTCCTTTTCTCTAACCTTCTTTCACTCTCAATCTGGTGAAAGCAGAATTTTTGGCCAGGCCTGGGCTGCCCTAATCCCTGAGGTTGGATAGCAGGCGGAGATAAGAACGGAAAGACTGGAGTCCTTTCACACTTCTCACTAGTCGCTAATCCGCTCCAGCACAGCCAAACCACACAGTCCAGTATTAGCTTTCCTGCTGTGACCAGCCCAATCCAGCCAATGAATATTAGCATGTTTGTTTTATTGTGAGTGGGTAAAAGATCCTGAATTTCAAGGGAAACACTTTGGGTCTGTCTATGTGACGGTGGTTGAGGTTTTGGCCATTGCACTACGTTTGACCTCCAGGAAAATATGCACTATATCAATACAAGATTTATTAACAAGCTCCTATTTGATGGTTGGATAAGAGCCCATCACTATGTTGCTCAGCACATTTTGGCCCAAAGGGTGTGCCAACATTTTAAATGGACAAAGGACGATTATTATGTCTGACCTGAGGAAAATTTAATAACACAAAACAAGCTAACACCAGTTCCAACTCCATAAACACGATTTTGATCTAAAAATGCCATTACTTCATCACACAACACTTTCACACATGCTGTCAATACACAGTTCAAACATTGCGCATAAAGTCATCTGTGTGATATGAAAGCCTTTCTTAAAAGCATTACCTCTACAACCAGCTAACAGGCTACTGTGTGCTCTTACCCGCATATCTGCTACCACTCTTTAGTTTCCGCCGCACTAGCCACCAAACATCACTCTCTCTCTCTCTCTCCATTTATTACCTTAATTTAATGAGGGCTTTCCCTTCTGACCTTTCCAGACTGATTTATTGCTCACCAAGCTGAGATCAGAGAACCGGGTGCTATAGGGGACTCTAGGACACCCCGCTGCCCCTTCCTGAGTCCAAGCACTAGGCCGACGTAGGCTATACAATTGCTAAAAGTGGTGCAACTCACAGCTGGGCCCAACATGGTGAGAGGTGTGAACACTCGTCTCTTAATGAGGCAAGAGGACAAGCGGTTTAGAACACAGGTCAAAGGTGGTGGGAGTGGGGCCAGAGAGGCTGGCTTTAATACAGCGAAGTGAATTAATGGAAAAAAGGAGATTAGGACTATGTGCCGTAACTCTTCAGAGAGACACATTGTAGGTGTGGAACAGGACTTTGATGATAATGTGGGCCAAAACTGCGAAGCAATTTATTTTTCATTTCCAGCAGCTGGAACACAAGAGAGCTACACTCTTAAAAATAAATGTTCCAGAAAGAGGTTTAAAGCCCTAAGCTATAGGAGAATCATTGCAAGTTCCTATGAAGCTATAGAAGAACCTTTTTAAAGATCTTTAGTTAAAGGGGTAGTTGATTATGATTTCACTTTTTAACTTTAGTTAGTGTGTAATGTTGCTGTTTGAGCATAAATAACATCTGCAAAGTTACAACGCTCAAAGTTCAATGCAAAGGGAGATATTTTCTTTTGAAGGTGCCATCGAATGAAAAATTGAATTTACCTCAGCATAGATGAATAACAAGAGTTCAGTACATGTAAATTACATAAAGTGAGTCTCAAACACCATTGTTTCTTTCTTCTTATATAAATCTCATTTATTTAAAAGACCTCCAAAGAACAGGTGAATCTCAACATAACACCGACTGTTACGTAACAGTCGGGATTATTAATATGTACACCCCAATATTTGCATATGCCAGCTCATGTTAAAGGCATTACACAAGGGCAAAACATCTGGATCTGAGCACAGCTGAATCATCAGACTAGGTAAGCAAGCAAGGACAATAGCAAAAAATGGCAGATGGAGCAATAATAACTGACATGATCCATGATATCATGATATTTTTAGTGATATTTGTAAATTATCTTTCTAAATGTTTCGTTAGCATGTTGCTAATGTACTGTTAAATGTGGTTAAAGTTACCATCGTTTCTTACTGTATTCACAGAGACAAGAGAGTCATCTCTATTTTCATTATTAAACACTTGCAGACTGTATAATTCATAAACACAACTTCATTCTTTATAAATCTCTCCAACAGTGTGTAATGTTAACTTTAGCCCGTTAGCCACGGAGCACAGCCTCAAACTCATTCAGAATCAAATGTAAACATCCAAATAAAGACTATACTCACAGGAATCGATGCATGCATGCAGCATGAATGACGAAGGGTTATATTCCATTTTGAGGGTTATATTAGCTATGTGAACTTTGTTTATGCTGGTTAAGGCAGTCGAGAGCTCGGGGGCGGGGGAGCGCGAGATTTAAAGGGGCCGCAACCTGAATCGGTGCATATATAATTATGGCTCAAAATAGGCAGTTAAAAAAATTTACAAAAAAAAAATCTATGGGGTATTTTGAGCTGAAACTTCACAGATACGTTCAGGGGACACCTTAGACTTATATTACATCTTGTTAAAACTGGTTTTAGGGCACCTTTAAAGAATTCATTGTTTAAGGACTACAACAAATGGCTGGTAGGGACTACAACAAGATTCTTCCCAGGTTAGTGACATCATTAAAGTTAAAATTTACATAAACCCTGCCCCGAGAACATGCAACAAAGGGGGTGAGGCCATGTTGGGCTGCTCTAGAGTAGAGTGTTGTAGTTGTTGTAGTAGTTGTTGTTGTAGTAGAGTGCCAGACTGCTTCAAGAACAAGGGGCAATTCAACACTGGATTTGCACAAAAGATTAACATGACGTCACATGCTAGTCAATGAGTTGAATCAACTCCACAGCAACTACATACATAACACTAACCATTCAGAAACATCCAGTTTCATTCTAAAAGTTGTAACTTCTTCCTGAGTCTCTCCATCAGTGTCCAGTTTGAACAATGTAAGGCTGAACACCGTTACTGACGTCATTTTTAACTGCGTGAGATTCTCCAGCTTTGTTGTTGTTGAGCAACCAAAGCGCGAGCTGTTGAAGCTCTGCCCTCTTCTGGAAAGCGGGCCGGGAGCAGAAGCTCATTTGCATTTATAGCCTTTCATTGTTTTGACAACCACATAAAGTATAGTCCAATTTAGAGCACATTTTTGTGAAGAACCACCAGCTCAGGCAGGAAAGGCATGTGTGCCTGACATGAGAAGTGACTAATCATATGAACATTCTGGTTAGACACTTTTGGGGCTGCGTGCAACAACCGAGCAACTGCCATTGAGATAAATGGGAATACATCTTCTCGGTACTTCTTAACCTCCAAAGAATCATCTCAAAAACCTAATACAATGAATAAAGTTTTTTGATTAACTTTATTTTTAAGAGGCCATTACAATGTATCTACATATCTACAGAGGTTGATACCATCTGGAAGAGAATTAGATATTTCTGAAAATAAGAGCCTGTCTAAAGCCCTGGTAAAGCTGTGATAAAGATGTTCCTCATCAGTTCCCCAAAGGTTAAGTGTGTGATCAGGTTAATTTCTGCTTATTTATGGGGGCTGTAAGCTGGTCTAATTGCTAGAGGATGGTGCATGTGAATGCAGTGTTGTTTTTATGGTAGATGGCTTGGGTTCGTGGCTATACAATGATCAGCAGGGTTGCCAAGGAGAACTTGTTTGGACAGTCACACCCCCCAAAACCAAAACTACACCACTGGAATCAATTTTACACTTGAGGAAGGTCTGGACATCTCCTCCATGTATAGATGACACACATTTCCCATGAGCCACTGATGCTGTGGCAGTCAAATCATGAGAATTGTGAAAGTCTAATCTGACCTAAAAGCAAAATGAGGTTGAAACTTGTGCTGTTTCTATAATCAGCAATGATTTGAAATGTAAAAAAGGAGGGGGAAAACAGAGATGAGACAGGACTATGTCAAAGGGGCCATGATTCCCTGATTTGTGGGTGCCTGTTACCCTTTTCACCCAGAATGCTTAGCCCCTCGCCCTGGATCATCTCAATAACTCCCTTCCTCTGACGGCTCCCAGCAGCACCATCAATCTGTTCTGCACCAGGATGAGAAACTGTCCTGTCTCTTGCCTTACCTCGTCTCTATTTCACCCGATTTGTACCGGGGGTCAAATTTCAAATGTGAAAGTCAAAAGCAACAACCTTGAAACTGCAAAAATCTGATGCCTCATCAAAATTTCTTGCAGAAAAAGATTAATCTACCAAGTCAGTTTCATGAAGCTTGAAAACAATAAACATGGTTTGTGCTGACCACAGTATGTTTCAGTGAATTATTGGCTAAAACCATCACAATTCTATTTTTGTACAACAAACAAATTCTGTACTGTGTTGGGTTGACGTCCAATATAAAATCCTGAAAAAAAAAAAAGTAGTTGAGAACCAGAATACTGTCAGAGAATGACAAGCACTGCATTACGCATTAAGAGTGGAACAGCTACATGCTAATGACTTACCCGCTAGCTCATTTAAATGGAAATGTAGCTATGGTATTAACTTAAGACCCTCATATTCTCTACAAAGACACGATTAGGCTGCGCCAATAAGCTAATAGACATTCTTTGGTTGTACCTCCATTTCTTGGAGTATACAGCCAGTTGCCGAAAGAAAAAAATAGTGTTTAACCAGTTACCTGACCTGACTCTGTAGTAGTTTTACAGAGACATCAGGACAGCACTGTTTTCGAGAGGAGCAGTGTTACAGCAATATTCATGCTGGGTGGGCTATGAAATACTGTGAATGAAAGCAAAGGCACAAGAGAGAGAAAACGACACTGAGGTACTGAAGGCCGTGAAATACGTGCCTCAGTGGAAAGCGCTCTTTATTTACTTTTAACAGGCCTGTAAACTTACTTTCAATGCCCCAATCAGGACACCATAAGCCTGGGCTACTCAAGCCTGTGTTTCCAGCAGTCGACAAGAGAGGCCGGTCAATGTTTAGTCTGTTCTTGCGCTCAGCCAATGGGCAATTTGTGATACTATCTCATATGCAGAGATATTATATAAATACATGGACTATCAGGGGCTTTTTGAGTTGTTTTTCTTGGTGACCTTCTGTCCTGCAAAACTAATTTGAAACAGAAGCTTCTTCAGACAGTTTCATCTCTTTTTTCTATGGCCGGCTGTCTCTCTATCCACCCCCAGGGAGCTGCAATTTATGCCCTAGGAACAGGCACAGAGAATGGGGCCGAAACAGGCGCAATGCCCTGGAAGGCTGGAACCGATTGTCCACGGGTTGAGAGGGTCTCTCTGGTGGTGAGTGAGGCTGAGAGAAAGAGAGAAAGCACGGATGAGACCATTACAGAGAGACAGCAAATGGAGATTATTATGAAGACATCAGTCCGGGTCTCCGGTTTCACATCTGCCTAGGATTCCTGCCTCACATCCTGTTGAAGGGAATCTTTCGTCGCCAACATGTTCTGACCTCTCGCCTTACACTTCCTCACGCTTAAAACCTTGACAAAAGTACCATGGTAATACCATGTTTTTTTTTTTGTTTTTTTTAATACTGTGCACAATGATGACAATGCCCTATTATTGTTTTAAATGTTTAAATGCCATGGTATATGAATATAGTTATCATACAGTACTATGGTATATGGTACCATGGTACCATGGTGCTACCACAATACTTTTTACAGGGAAATTTCTACACAATAAAATATGGTAAAAAAATGCAATAGAATAAAATAAAACGGAATGTTTTGCAATATTATGCAGTGGGCCCCAAATGTCTGAGATCAAATTGACAATCTGGGAGTATTTT
This sequence comes from Megalobrama amblycephala, assembly GCF_018812025.1. Lineage (NCBI taxonomy): Eukaryota > Metazoa > Chordata > Actinopteri > Cypriniformes > Xenocyprididae > Megalobrama > Megalobrama amblycephala. Next base: position 31,810,965 of record NC_063062.1, on the reverse strand, counting down.
ATAATTTAACCTTGAAAGTAAATAGAAAATTTAAACCAAAGAAATTTGGATGTAAAATGAAGAAGATTCTGTACTAGGTCACTAATCAAATAAGCACATTTGCGACATTGATCATGTGGTCTCCTTTGTACAGACAGCCAGATGTTCTTGCTTCCATTACTGCTGTCATTAAAGCAAAAGAGACAAACCAAATACTAAGACATTCTGAAATTTTCTCAAATTATGTTAATAAAGGGGAAAAAAAAAACTTTTTAAAAAGATCAAAAGAGAAAACATTCTCTGTTGCTCTTTTCACTCACATTCTGTGTTGTAATAGCTTTCTATTACTTCTTGTAATATGCATTCATGTCTGTATTCTCAGTCACTGCAACGCTTGCATGTTTGCATATGTTATTGCTTCTCAACCCCATCCAACGTGCCATATCCCTGTCCAACCAAAACTCTGAGCAACAGACCTGCAGCATAACACTGAGTAAACACGCATGACATTCACTCAGCAGCTGGGAATACTGCTACCAATGGCGTAGACCGGAGAAAGAACCATATTTAATGGGCAAAGAAAACATTTGGTCTCACTCCCTGGCAAGCAGGGTGTGCAATACACGAGAAGATGTCTGTTCACTATGAATATATTTTCATGCAGAGATGCGTAAACATTTAAAAGATTTTGTACAATAAAATGTCAAAGTAAATTTTAATTTGCAGATTATATACTTTACTTTTATATATTTATTATTACTTTCATTGTATATGCAGATTCTATAATATATACAGTATTAGTGGTGTAACGGTACACAGAAGTCATGGTTCATTATGTACCTCAGTTTTGGGGTCACTGTTCGATACGAGTTCGGTACAACAGGAAAAAGCTACAAATCATTAACTTGCAGTGACAATGGCGGATGCACAAAGTTCTCACAAAGTTTTTCAAGAAATCACGGAAAGATAAATCTTTCCACGAGGAGACAGCGAGTGAAGTGGCACCTGAGGCTTCCCATTTCCAGGACACGCATAATTCATCACTGGACTGTAGTAGTGAGACTTCCATGATACAACTGATTTTATTACTTATTTACAGATAAGACATCATTTGAAACTGTAAAGGCTATTTTTATACACTCACAATAAAAACAAAGCATTGTGCTTTTGTAAAATAAAGAAAACAAACAGGACACCACTTTCTGTCGTCCAGGTTTCCTTTCCATGAAGTTTGTGGAGCTTGTCACAAAAATGAATCGAAACTCAGCGTATAGGCTACTAGCAAGCTCTTGCATGCCTTTTGAACTCTTGTTTTGCGTTGGTGCATAGGTTGTCTTTCCCCTTCTGGATTGTAGTGTGGATTAGGGCTGCCCAATTTATTGCACGATACGAAAAAAAACATTGAATTTAAAAGCGATTATCACTTAAACATGATTCTTAATGCAATTATGAATTCGCAAAGGCTGCGGTTATTTTTTTTATGCGCAGCTTGTCAATGAAGTATGGCTCCAAATGCTAATCCATCTGAAAGCACTGCGAGTTTGAGTCGCTTATAATGTACATTTGAAAAAGCAACACACGTCAAAGATCTTTCCATACATGTGAAGCAATGATTAACAACTTGTCCAACAAAAGACGTATAATAACATGTTTTTACTCCAAACTCACTTCATAATGACAGTTGAGCGTCCTTCTGTGAGATGATGTGGCTTCTTACACAGAATAAGGCAGTCGTGTGTTTATTAGTCATGTTTAATTAATCAAAGCGTTTCAATCTTCTGTTTATTCAGCTGCAGCGATATGAAGCATGTTATCTTCTTCTGCGTCAGGGCATATTTGGAGTTTCTGTGCAAGAGCGCCCTCTGGCTGTCAGATGGAGAAGCCTTTACTACTGATCACAGAGCCGTACAGCTCTGACAAGCTGCGCACAATATAATCGCAGCCTTTGCCAAATTGTGTGCAGTTTAATCGCGATAAATTGTGCAGCCCTTGTGTGGATCATCTGTGACTTACTGTATTTGTCATCTGACTGCACGCACCAAACCGTGACGTCCGTACCATGACAGTTGGAGACGAATACACACACTACATATATATAATGTATACTGTATATATATATTAGGGGTGTAATGGTCACATGCAATCCACATTCCAATCCAGAAGGGGACAATGCTGTTTGCTAAAAGCGCAGAAGAAGAAAAAGAAAAAGAGACAATCGATAAATAAATCAGCTTGAGAATAATATCTAACATAGCATTACATTTACCTCGCTAGAGAAATTAACTTATTACTCATTATATTTACTTTACCTGTTAGTAATGTCTTGATTATTTAATGTATCTTTGACAGTAACTTTGTAAACAATTATATTTCAATTTGAATTGGAGTAGAATAATAACTAGATTAACTAGATTTAAAAGTTAGCTAAGATAGATTTTGTTATACTTAAGAAATTATTAATTATACTTCATTTGATTTAAACACAGACACAATTTTTTTAAAAATTAAACAGTAATTCAATTTTAAAAAAGCAGTTTTATGTTTAGTTTCATTCCCTATGCTGTACTGAACCATACCAAACCGAACCTTCATGTTTGTGTACAACTAATATATATTAGTAGTGTATGTCTACTGTATAGGACGTATCATGAAAACACACTTCATTGCAGTAAATGAGAGTTTCTGGACTGAACTGCCTTCCCCCAGTCCTACACGGAGCTACGACATGGTTGAAGCCCGATGGAAAAGCCATTGTTTGTTTAACTACTGTTTTATGGAATACCTAGTGACAGGAAGTTCTTAAAACAGCAGCAGTTACTATTTATATAGTGTCCCTTTTGGAGTAAATACTCACTAAAATCACCTCCTCCCCCCGTCAACCACACACAGACCCAACGGGACACCCCTGCACTGAGGAATGCACCCCTTCACAAGCTGGTGGCCATCTTGAAGGCTTGACTCTTGCTTCCTGTTACCATGACAACACCCAGCCACCTCCGACGGGTGTGAATGAGAGCCGATAAGCGCTGTCTCTGAGTGTGTGAGCAGTAATCCCACTCATGTTCAGCCCATTCAGAATCACAACCACGACGGTATTTAGCCTCCTTTATTGCTTTTATTAGTTCGCCATTCGTCGACTGCCTGACAGCTAGTAACCAATGTCATCTAATTACTTCACTCTCTCTGTATGCCCTTCTATTGCACCCTCAGGTTAGGCTCATACAGAGATCATGAGCAGGTATGTGTAGCGGGGGTGTTATGGAGTGTCATCAGCTGACGGATGTGATGAAAAGAAGGCAATACTTCAGTCTGAGGGATTAGCGGTTCAATTAGAAGTGGGAGTGTCTGAAACAGTATTAGCATATGTGTGTGAGAGTGTTTGCCTATGTGATGTGTGCTCTAACCAACCAATTACTTGGTTTTTGCAAATGAATGAAGGTTTTAAGAAGAGTTTATTAGCATCAGCAATGGTGTGAATAAGAGTTTGAATGAGATTCTATGTGTGTGTGTGTGGTTCGGGTATACCCTACGTTATGGGGAAAAATGTCCCCAGAAAGATGGCAATATAAGAAATCCTTGTGCTCGTTGTGACATTTTTGGTCCCCATGAGGAAAACAGTGGTCCCCAGTATAGATCATACTAAGTGATGTTTTTTGAAAATGTAAAAATGCAGAAAGTTTTCTGTGATGGGTAGGTTTAGGGGATAATTTATACAGTATAAAAATTATTATGTCTATGGAAAGTCCCCATAAAACATGAAAACCCAAAGTGTGTGTGTGTTTGTTTACGAGCTTCTAATCGAACTCTGATTTGGGGAAAATGTCTGAAAAATGTCCCCAGAAATCTACTGTTCAAAAGTTTCTGGTCGGTAAGATTATTAATGTTTTAATGTCTCTTATGCTCACCAAGGCTGCATTTATTTGAACAATAATCAGTGTCACATGATCCTTTAGAAATCATTTTATTATGCTGATTAGGTGCTCAAGAAACTTTTATTACCCTATTATTATCAATGTTGACAACAGGTGTGCAGCTTAATATTTTTGTGGAAAGTATGTTACATGTTTCCCAGAATTATTTGATGATTAGGTAGTTCAAAAGAACTGCATTTATTTAAAATAGAAATTATTTGTCACAATGATAAATGAAAATATTAATTTTTTCAAAAACAGCACAGTAGTGTATATGATTAAAGGCACAATATGTAAGATTTTTATATTAAAATATCCAAAAATCACTAGAACAGTGTTATATATTTTGTTGACTTGTGTACTTACATTATCCCAAACGTTTCAGACTGTCCTCCAAAAAAAAAAAAAAAAAAAAAAAAAAGACCATATAGGTCATTTTTCAAGCACCTTATTATGACCTATATTTACATTTTAAAGCTGCGCCCTCTAGCTGGAGTAAAAATAATGAAAGTGTTGTGTTACGTCTGTCGTTACTAATCAAAATGTGTGTTCATTTAAATGCAATGTGTGGACTTTTTACACCATTTGTCCCATTTCCATTTAGCAAAACTAATTTTTTTATTAACGACTACACCCACCCCACCCCTAAACCTACCCTTAGTGATTTATAGTGCATATACACTTTATGAGCACATGCGTTCTCTGGGATTGAACCCACGATCGCATGATCACATAATTGCATATTGTTATATATTGCAATGCTCTGCCAATTGAGCTACGCAAAACTCGAAATATGACGCAGTTAAAAGGGAATAATGTATTAAAATGAAAGTGTCCTGTTGTCGATAGGGGCGCAACTTTAGTAAACGCTCCTATGGGTCGTAATTTACTGATGCATTACTTCTCTAGAAGGATGAACTTTGGTTACAGATGTAACTCCCATTGGTGAAGTTTGCTACAGTACTTTACTGCATATAGTTAGTCTCATCCAAAAGTTAAATTGGGATTTTGGTGGAATGTATTACAGGATATCTATCTCCAAAAAATCAATTAAAAGTGATAAAAATTTTGTGATAGTACTAAATGAGACAAAACTGAACTGGAGCATATCAGAAATGGAACAGATTGACACACGAACTGCCAATATACATATTTGCATATTGCACACTGATCCAGATTGTTTTGGCCCAGTTTAAGAACAGCAGACAAATGTGTGCATGTGTTTATACTCCTTCCTGTCCTCCCACAGCATATACATACTTCCATGTGTGTATCTCCGCATGTTCTCACACACATGTAGCCGTGCGAGTGAGTGTGTTGTGATGTTCTCAGCCGCCCTGCGCTATAAATCAGCAGAGAGGCTGACACTGCGGGACTGAAGGAGACATTACTGCACCCTGTGACTGATCACTCTCTTTACCTGCTTCCTTCCCCTCCTATTCCCTCGTTCCACATTCACTCACTCCATCACGGATGAGCCCTGTTGTGTCATCCCTCTCCAGCTTATCTTTAATGATACCTTGTCTACAATATCCATGTAATGTCCTCCAGAGAGGAAAAAACAGCAAAAAGTTTACCTCATGGCTACATGTATATGTTACACAGTTGAATTCTGGAAAACTTACTGATCACACAAGAATATGCCTGTGGTTAAAGTTCACAAGTGCATACATGTGTCCTTCACAGAGAATCCCGAAATGCATTGCAACAAGCTCAGTGAAAAAATAAATCCAAGATGGTGGACCAACACACTTTTATGGCTTTTAGCAACTATTTTATGTTTTGGCATATCGGTGGCTAATTCGTATGAATTCGAATGAAATCTCATTTATGTTTTTGTATGGTCAGCTTACACTCCACTTGGGATGGACATTCATGCTTATTATCTTCCTAGAAATTGCACATTTCCGTACAAATTCATACAAAGTCACTACCTTGTAAAATAATTACATTTTCTAATGAGATTGTGTTGGTTGGACTAAAAGAGAAATGTTGATTATAAGCTTATATTTCATTCAAAACTTAAAGTTTTAATAAAATGTAGGTCAGTGCAATATTTTTTTGTATTATTATTTTACCCAATATTTGTTTGTATTACATATTAGAGGATTGTGCCTTTAGCTTAGCAAAAAGCTAATGCCAGAGTACATTGAAATCAATTCAGTCTCCTGTTCAGAGAATAAATTTGAGTAGTGCAAAAGTCGCTGCCTATCTAGAATGTTCAGATTCAAGCTTATAGCAGTGCATTCTGGAATTGCCCTCTCACTGAAGGTCAGGTGATGCTGCTTTAGAATTTGCCCCAGGTATCTTACAATGTAGCATAACTTACAACAGCTTTTGTGTTAGAAGTGCACCTATGATGCCTTAAATTGCTAGTTGTAGTTGTTTTTGCTCCGAAACAAGACGAACACTCTGCGGACTCTCCTGGGAAAGAAGTGGGGTTCTGAGTGTGTGTATGTGAAAGAATGACTTATGTTTGAGGCCGAAAGAATGTATGTGAGTATGTGTGTGAGAAAGAACAGAGTGCAGAGAGATGAGTGAATAAGTGAGATGTAACATACTGATGAAATTCCCTGAGAGGCCAGAATGGATAATACAATCTCAGGCAGTGATGCACAAACCAGATGGGTGGGGGGTGAGGGGGTCGTGATGTTCAAATCTCTCTCACTCTCTCTCTCTCTCACACACACACACACACACACCTGTCCGAGTTAAGAGATATATGGCCTTCCTGAGGGATATTGGTTACGCGTGTTGTACAACAGTAAAGGGAGTTTCTTTACATACTATGTACTGTGACTTTTACAAAATGGATTTAATGTTCAAGAACTGAGCTCAATAAATTAGCATTTTATGATATTATAATGATATTATATTACTGTATATTATGTTATATTACAACCCGAATTCTGGAAATGTTGTGACGTTTTTTAAATTTGAATAAAATGAAAACTAAAAGACTTTCAAATCACATGAGCTAATATTTTATTCACAATAGAACATAGATAACATAACAAATGTTTAAACTGAGAAATTTTACAATTTTATGCACGAAATTAGCTCATTTCAAATTTGATGCCTGCTACAGGTCTCAAAAGAGTTAGGACGGGGTGATGTTTATCATGGTGTAGCATCTCCTCTTTTTTTCAAAACAGTTTGAAGATGTCTGGGCATCGAGGTAATGAGTTTCTGGAGTTTTGGTGTTGAAATTTGGTCCCATTCTTGCCTGATATAGGTTTCCAGCTGCTGAAGAGTTTGAGGTTGTCTTTGACGTATTTTTCTCTATAGGTGAAAGATCTGGAATGCAGGCAGGCCAATTCAGCACCTGGACTCTTCTACGACAAAGCCATGTTGTAATAGTTGCCGTATGAGGTTTTGCATTGTCCTGCTGAAATACACAAGGCCTTCACTGAAGTAGATAGACATGACGGCGCTTCTGGACCATGTTCAAATATGGCTTCCTTTTTGCATGATAAAGCTTTAGTTGGCATCTGCAGATGGCACGGTGGATTGTGTTTACCGACAGTGATTTCTGGAAGTATTTCTGGGCCCATTTAGTAATGTCATTGACAATCATCCCTTACGTACAGAGATTTCTCCGGTTTCTCTGAATCTTTTGATGATGTTATGCACTGTAGATGATGAGATTTGCAAAGCCTTTGCAATTTGACGTTGAGGAACATTGTTTTTAAAGTATTCCACAATCTTTTTACACACTCTTTCACAGCTCTGCCCATCTTTACTTCTGAGGGACTCTGCCTCTCTAAGACATCCCTTTTATAGCTAATCATGTTACAGACCTGATATCAATTAACTTAATTAGTTGCTAGATATTCTCCCAGCTGAATCTTTTCAAAGTTTCTTGCTTTTTCAGCCATTTGTTGCCCCCATGACAACTTTTTTGAGACCTGTAGCAGGCGTCAAATTTGAAATGAGCTCATTTAGTGGATAAAAGTGTAAAATTTCTCAGTTTAAACATTTGTTATGTTATATATGTTCTATTGTGAATAAAATATTGGCTTAAGTGATTTGAAAGTCTTTTAGTTTTCATTTTATTTAAATTTAAAAAACGTCCCAACATTTCCAGAATTCCGGTTGTATATTATATTAAGATATATGTTCAAAACTAGTACAGTATAAAAATATAGTTTTTTTGTTGTTGTGGGATATCAACTTCTTTATGAGTATATTAGTTTATTAACTCTATATGTAGTATTATCCGTTTTTTTTTTTCTTTTTTGTTGTTTTTTGATAATTAAGTAATTTTAGTAACCTTAAAGCCAGCATGAAATGTACTTTTAACACTTACGGTGCAATATTCATTATTCCAAAGAAAAATTTGTATTTGTAGTTTTTTATCAAAAAGTAACAACTTTTTGATCTTGTCTGATGTCACTTTTGAATCCCCCTCCTCTAACCTGTTATACACTGAGTAGTTTAAAAAATTATCCAATCAATTTCACATGAATATGTAAAACCATGAATATCCTGTTTCACTATGCAAAATAAATCATATCAGGTTGCAAAAAGGGTTGAATGGTGTTTTATGTTGATTTGACCCATTTATGCTGCTGCAACTTTACACTTTCCTTCACATTTTTTAAATTTCAGTACTGATTTGATATCGCGGTTGGTACTTTTGACAACACTATTTTGAGATAAATCAAGTTTATTCTATTCTACTCTAAACTATATATTCAAAGTAACCTTTTATTTATGTTACTGTGTTAGAAATTCATAAACATTGAAATCCAAACCAGTACAGTAGGATGGTTTTTCCAGACAGGATTTAATAAGCTAACCTTTGACCTAAGGACACACATTCCTGTGTGAGGTTGGGGATTCTCCCAGGTTTGATTTAGCTGTGTACTCTGACCTCTGACCCCTGAGTCTAACCCAGAGCCCTGATGGCACTACTGCTATCTCTAATGACCTTTTGATAGTGGGAGAGGAGGAGAGACAGTGGAGCATCACGGCCCCCGCTGGAAAAGTCAACACTACCCTGTCTTGCTTTGCAGCTCGTAAACACTCTGTTGACAGTGATCAGATCCTGATTATCCCGGGACACACACTGGCACAAAGCAAACAATAAACAGGACTGTGGGCTGAGCACCTGACAGAAAGGGGTGTGGGGGATTTGTGATACAGTGGCTAATTTTAAGGTGCTTGAAGTTAGGAGTTGGAATCTGAAGGATCTTATTTTTGGGTCTGTTTGTGTTTTACTGTTCCACTAAAAACAGCAAGTGTGAATCACAAAATAAATGTCTAGATCATATTTCATTGAATTAGAAGTAAATCAATCAATCAATCAATCAATCAATCAATCAATCAATAAATAAATAAATAAATAAATAAATAAATAAATCATTGCAGTACTACAAATACTAACATAATAATTTAAATAATCCTTTTTTTTTCTCATAACGAAAATGAGATTCATTTGCATTGTGGTAAAATGTGCTTAATTGTCATGAAAAAATAGGCTACAATTTCTAATTTTTAAGCAAAATATTTATTTTTCTTTTGATATTGGGGTAGAATATGACCTCAACATACAATCTATCTAAATAAAAATCAATTAACGCAGACATTTCGGGTAAATGCTGATGTACTGATAAACATTACATTGTCAGTAGAACTCATCAAAATAATGTTTGCAACTTAAAAGATTTATTTAAATCAATATATTGGCAATTTTGCGGTAATAGGTCTTTTTAATATTTCTTTTTAATGTGTATGCAAATGAGATTATATATATATAGTACAAACTTTTTTGTTAGATGCAATTAATCGCGATGAATGGATTTAACAGCAATAGAAAATATATGTTGAAATTAAGTGCCCTATAATACACCCGGAGTGGTGCAAGTGTTTTTTGCTAGTTTCAGCCTGACGCAGACTTCACGTCCAGTTCCACGTTGTTTAAATAGCAAATGCACTCAAGGCAATCTGTTTGCCCATGGGCGTGCTGGTCTGAAAACGAGGTGTGTTCAGGTGCATTGTTGGCGTGTTGCTATTTTGAGGCAACTGAAAACAACTGCACCATTGACCAACAAAATCCTGATCTAAAATCAATGCCACAATATTTTTTTGTTATTTAAAGGCCGTGTTAGTAATATGCGCCTATAGGTGAGTGCACAACGCGTAGAAAATGAGTGATGGTTTCTCTAGATAAGACCCTTATTTCTCGTCGGGGATCGCGTAGAACGCTTTGTAGCTGCAATGAAACTGTAATTTTGACATTCAACCGTTTGGAGGCCATTGAAGTACACTATATGGAGCAAAATCCTGGAATGTTTTCATCAAAAACATTAATTCTTTTCGACTGAAGAAAGAAAGACATGAACATCTTGGATGACATGGGGGTGAGTAAATTATCAGGAAATTTTAATTTGAAAGTGAACTAATCCTTTAAAAAAAATAGTTATGAATAAAATAAACGCTTTTCAGAAGCACACATGGCCATCAGAAAGGTTACTCATTCCGAACTGTCATGTTGGTATGAGAAACAGAGACTGCAGGGCCAGAGAGGAATCTCTGTAGCCGGCTTCACTTCCCAGCATGGCTCCGGCCTCTCTAAGTCTCTCACTGCTGTGCCTGACCCCCTCCAAACTCTTTTGTGTGAAGACCCCTGCTCGCTGTGGACTGCCCGCTTTCTGGCCTTTCACATGAGACTGTGTCAAATTATTCCCCTCGATCCCCCCCTCCTCTGAGCAGTAGCTCTCTCTTTCTCACGTGCACACACACTCCCACCAGCCCAAAAACACAAAGCCAGAGAAAAAGAGGGCAAAAGAGAGGTAATGAACTAGATGAGGAAAGATCTCCGGCCCGAACAGAGAGATGTAACATACATGACCAGTGTGACGAAAGGTCTATACCTACTCTCCAGGAGTCTGGTTCATGCTAACACCTTTGATTTTCATTCCAGGACCTGTTGAATCCATGCAGCCTAAAACAGAGGCCTTTAGAGCCAGCGCAGGGCTCACGGACAGCATGCTGCTCTTGGCTTGGGCTGAGCTTTTTTCCTTGACAAAATCCCATTCAAGAAGACGAAAAGCTCAATGTGCTGAGCTACAGAGAGGTGAGAGGAACTGTTGGAGCAAAGGCCGATAATATGGGTTGGGGAAATGTTAAAATCAGGTCCAGAACCACATTGTTTAGGTATAATTACAGCTACACTCTTAAAAATAAAGGTTTCAAATGGAGGTTTTCACAGCGATGCCATAGAAGGACCATTTTTGGTTCCCCAAAGAACCTTTCAATGAACAGTTCTGAAAAGAACCATTTTTTAGCGTGAAGAACATTTTAATAATCTAAAGAATGTTTTTCCACTATAAATAACCTTTCGTTCAATGGAAAGGTTCCATGGATGTTAAAGGTTGTTCATGGAATCACTGATGCCAATAAAGAACCGGTAGATTCATTAAATCTATAGCTACGAGTAAGAAAATGTGAGTGATGCTTGCTCTCATTGTTGTTGGTGGTTAAGCGGGTGTTGCTATGCAGTCACTAAGGTGTTCTAAGTGAGTTTTTAGCATGTATGTTTACAGGGCCAATTCAAAAGACCCCACCTCAAAATGATATGCTGGTTCTTAGATATGGCTCAATTTCTATTAATATTTGATTTTTTTCCTGCCCTTTTTATTGTTGCCAGGCAAAAAGTCTTGTGGGTGATACATTTTTGAGCCAACATCAAGTACTATCAATAATTATATAATTGATGTCATCACTAGTACCTGCATAAAATTTTAGAACGTTTTAGTGATTTGTGGGTAATTATGCACATTAATATCAAAAAGCCAATGCTGACATTACTCCTTTGTTTTCCATTCATTAACAACAATTATAAAATATTATCATTTAACCACACTTCCGGTCAAGGTTTGGAACCTTAATAAACTTTTAAGTCTCTTATGCTCATCAAGGCTGCATTTATTTGATCAAAAATACACTAAAACAGTAATACTGTGAAATATTATTATAATTCAAAAGAACTGGTTTTCTATTTAAAACAGTTATTTTAAATTGTAATAATATTTCACAACATCACTGTTTTTACTTTAATTTTGATTAAATTAATGCAACCTTGGTAAGCATAAGAAACTTCTTTTGAAAGTATTTTTAAAAAAATCTTAATTATTCCAAGCTTTTGACCTAGTTACACTGTAAAAAATATATTTTCATGATTTATCACAATGATTTATTTATTTTGTCAAATCAACTTCAAAAAATAATGTGGTTCAGATAACATAATATTTTGAGTTTCTGTTGATTAAACTAATCGCCTTCATTGTATTAACTCAATTTTTTAATTTCAATGAACTTTTTTATGGTGTATATTTTAATGTTATATTAAACACCACAAAAACCTATTAACTAACAAAAATGGTCATATTTAGCTTTGTTTTTATTTACTGAAGTATAATAATGCTTCTTTTCTATATCATTACCTCTGGTAAGCACCATACTGTACCACATTTTGTTTATTTGAGCCAGAATAATAGAAAATTTTAATTTCTTCTGATTCCAACTAACTGTTTAATTTTTTCATTTCAAAGTTTATACTATGCATTAACATTCAGGTTAAATAATAATAATAAAAAAACTCTATTATAAGAAAAACATTTAGAATTAATATTTTTTATGTAAGGATTGATCTGTCCATCACTACATTAACACTCACAGCATGGGACGAGTTACATGCCAAATCTTAATACTTGTTCAATCACTAACCATAGATATGAGCATTAATAACAGTGATGCAACCACCACTAAAAAGTTTAAATTTGATTATTTCACAATATTTTAGTATTGATAACAGCTGTAAATCTGTTTCAAATAAAAATCAAAGGAAAGAAAAGTGGGGAGCCCGGGACATGTTGGCATGTCCAGATCCTCTCAAGCAGAATAAAAAGCAGCAGTTGTCAGATAAGAGGGCCTTCACACTCCAACAGCTCTCTCTCTCTCTCTCTGGTGTCAAAAATCTACAGGCCATTCCACAAACAGCATGTTTCTCTGCAGACCTGGGAGGAATTGAATCACACCTTCCACTGGAATGGGCTGTCAGAAGGCAGGCAGCACCTGCTGTCCTCCGGTCCGGGTGGGCTGTCCCATCACTGGCCTAGTCCAATGATTACATGTGCAAAGATGATTATGTTATTTACACATGCCCATACACAGAACAGATGACTGTTTCACACACAAGCTCAGGCACTCACACACACTAACTAGCCAGCCAGCCAGCCATTCCTCCCACACCTGAACTTCTCTCCACACACACACACACTCTCATCTCACAAAATAGTCCCAGCCAAACAACATAAGCTATGTCCAACCAATGAACCAGAGCACAAAAAATG